>NC_057799.1:539628981-539781884 GCF_018294505.1 Triticum aestivum
AGGACATGTCATGCACCTTGTATCTTCACTATTCAAGACTATGTTGATGCTTAATGCTCACCCTTACATTAGTCTTCTCAAGTCCTTCGCCATGACTCACACACGTCATTTTGGTTGAGCCTACTCTTAAGTTGCCTCTTTTATATGTTGCTCAACCATTTGTTTGTTGCAAGTGTTAGGCTGTAACAACCTGGTTTTTGGCCCTTTTCTTTTCGATTTATTGGTTTTTGCTCTGTTTTTCTTTTTGGAGTGGTTCTGTGGCCTTGTCAACTGGGAAATCATCTTCATTTCCTATCCCAAGTGACTCATCATCCTCCAATCTAATCCAAGATCATGCCACTTCACTGATTGACCAAACCCTAATTTCTTTTTCTCAAGAATATTCCTTTTCTATTAAAGGAATCACCTTGTCTGCCCTAGGTTGTGAAGCAACCTATATTTCTGTCCATCAAAAAATTCCCAAATAATTCTCATAATTCCTTTGGGTCATACATTGCTCAAATATGCCCAAACTTGCCTGTCCTAGCCCAAGAATAATTCCCCAATAATTATTCTTCAGTTCTATCCAGAGTGGCATTTTGTGAAGGAAGTGCCACCTATCCAATCTTGTTTGCTCCCAAACTTGTCTCATGCCAAAATTCTTTTATGTCCAAATAATTGCCTCATGCCAAAATTCAACTTTATTTGCCTAGCCAATCTTCCTCAGTGATTTTTCAATGTTTCTATCAGACAGAAGCCATTTTGAAGGAAGTGCAAGCTAGGTTTATCCAAATGCGTTGGAATTTCTCACACTCTTTCATGTGCTCATATCATGACCCTCCTCCAAATTTCAGCCCCATCCAATCATCTATGTGAGCACAGGACCAAATCTTTGATTCTGGCAATATTTTTAGGTTGTGAAGCAAGTGCATTTTATATTGCTTCAAAAATCCTGATAAATTACCAGATTGTGCTTCTACCCTTATAACATCTCTCCACCAAATTTAGCACCATTTCACTTAGCCAATATTTCTCTAAAATTATTGCAAGTTTCTGGTCAGCAAGGATGTTTGTGAAGCAAGTACCATTTTGGTAAATCCAATTGGTATGAAATTTTTACAGCATCATTGTATGGCGAAATCATCAAGCCTTGCCAAATTTCAGCTTAAGTGGCTTCTCCATTTGAGTGCTCCTTCCTGTTTTTGCTTTTGGACTAGTTTATGTGGTTGTTAAGCAACTATATTAAATCTTGATCCAAATCCCCTCAAACTCTCGAGGATTATAGTCCTTCCTAAGCTAATCACCCCAGACAACTCCATTGACCACAATCACTTCCCTGTTGATCACCAGTGCACGTTCCAGTTTACTGCAGTAAACTTCAGACGATGATTACCATTTAACCACAGAGATTTTCATCGATCTACCACCGCAGTTGAACCTCCCCTGGAAGAACTTACCACTAGACAACAGGTTCCAGCTCATTTTACCCGCTACATGCCAGTGCATGCGGTGACCGCGACCATGGCAAGCCTGTGCGCGCGCTCTGTGTGCAGTGGCCGCGTCCAGTGGCCGTTTGTGCTTCGGCACCTCCTCCTCTCGTCGCCTTCGCGCGCGTGACCTTGTCCAATGTCTTTACCTCATCATCGCCACCCCCTGGACAGCTCACCCCCTCCGTCTGCTTCCTCACCGATGCTCGCCGCCGAACGCCCATGGGAGCACAGTGCGCCGACCGTCGTCTTCCTCCTTGTCTCGTCCTCCTTGTGCTTCCTTGCCCGCCTCTTCCCCATGAGCTCTCCCTCCTGTTCCCTCTCGTCGCCTAACCCCGAGCTCATGCGCGTGCACACGCGTCCGTGGCGCCGGACATGTATCCATGGCGACGCCAGCTCGGCCTCCTTGCCTCGCGCCTATTTAAGCCCTCCCCCGAGACCCCCGAGATCACCAACCCTCTCTCCTCACTCCCAGAAACCTCCCCGACCTCTCCTCCAAGCTCGAGATGGTCTAGAGCCCTCCCATGACCGCCTCGGCCATCGCCGGTCGTCGGCTAAATTGGCACAAGCCCGAGCCCATCCCTCTCTTCCTCCACCACCTCGGCCCTCCCCTAGTACTCTAGAGCCACTCCAGCGCTTCCCTTCCTTCCCCGGTGGCTCTATTCTTCGAGTTCGCCAGAGCCCGAAGGCGTCGTCCGCCGGCGCCCGTGTTGCTATCGCCCTAGTCCACCCCGCCATCTGTGGATGGGCCCTGGAGATGCGCCGGAGTCCGCTGAGCTCGTCCATGTGCGGAGCCTCGCCGGAGATGCCCCGTAGCTCCAGCAGGCCTCGTCGGGGCCGGCTCTGCGGCGGCCAGGCGCGGGCGAGAGGAAGGAGACGAAGGCCCCGACCCCCTCCCTGCCAGCTGGCCGGTGGACCCCGCGGTCCCACCCGTCAGCCAGTCAGCCGTTGACCCCGCCCCTGGCCACGTGGTAAGTGGAAGCGTATTCCTTTGAATACGTCTTCCTTTGTTCGAAAACGTATTCTTGCTTTGCTTCAACTAGAAATGCATTTTCTCTTCAGGAAGGCGTATTTCTCTCTGTTGCGGCGAAGAATACGCTTTCCAGTTCTGAAAGCGTATTCTCTGAAATACGTTTTCTGTTTTTCAGCCCAGGGACCTGTTTGTGGAGAAATCTTTACTGATTGGTCCCTGAACTTCGTCGGGCTATAACTTTTTGCTCACAACTCCATTTGAGGTGAATCCAAAGCCCACGTCTTTGTTTCGTTGAGCCCGTTCTATTGGTATCATTTTCACCATGTTTTAACATTCTCAAAATGCCCATTTTGCCCTTATGCTTAATCAGCCCCCTCCGAGCGAGAACGTTTTCCGGCGATTCGATCCGCGAGCTGCTCGCACTTTCTCCCGGTGATTTCTTCATCCCCAGGCAAGCCACAACCACCATTTGCATGATATAGTCATGCAGTAGCATTGGTTTTCAACTTGAATCTTTAAATAACTGTATGTTTGTTTTGCTACTGCTGTCGTTATTTCGGTTATGCTTATGGATCGGTGGTTACCGTCATGCTATGTTTTCTTGCACTCTGTTATCATGTTCTACCTGCTAGTATTACTTTCATTCTGGCCATGCTTGGTAGTAGTACATGTTGGGTTGGTCATGTTCTTCGGTGCATGACTGTCGTCGGTTACCGAGTACTGTAGATATGCATTGTTCTTTTTCTGTTAGTTGGTTAAGTGTTTACTCGGTTATGTTATTGATGTGTTCTTGCATGGTACTTATTGTTGATGCTAATGGTCATGTTATGCTATGAGTAGTGTTGTACTTGTAATATTCATGCTCGTCATTATGCTATGCTCAGTTGGATATGATTCATTGTTCATCTGGTTAATAGTTATGTTGTACCTCCATGCTTATGTTGATATCATGGTCATGTTTTGTAATTGCATCATGTTATTTTATCATGGCTCAGCATATTGCATTCAAGTTTAACCGGATTAAAATGAACTTGAACAATTGTTGGCTGAGTCATGGTGCCACCATATTGAGCTGACCAGTGCAACCACATTTGCCTAATGGGAAGGTCCTAACTGGGTCTATTGTCATGCCTCTCGCCGGTGCCTCCAACAAGGGAAGGTTATGGGCGCACGCTACCCTGATCAGGTAGGCGGACATAAGCCTTGTGTGCCCGTTGTTGTTGTTATGGTACCTTGTCCCCGTCTGGGACCGTTTATGTTTTGCCACAACGGTGGCCGTTGGTGTCTTTGGTAGGCACGGGGCCACCCATGACTTAGCCCAAAGGGGAGTTTGTCGGAGTGGCCGAGAGGGTGTCATGGCAGTAGGACGGTTTTGTCGGAACGCCGTTGGTCCACCCGAATGGGAGTGCAAGGCCATGGGTTCCGTGGTGTGGGTACAGTGTACTAACCTCTGCAGAGTGTATATTAAATCTATCGATAGCCGCGCCCGCGGATAAGGGCCCAGTTCGTAGTTGGTCACACTATGGGTCAACAGTAATAATAATAATGTGCTTAATAACAACCCTGGTTCGATGATGAGATAAGTTGGTTATGTGATCCGTGAATGATCACCGTTTGGTTACGAGGTAACCCGTTGAGCCAAGAGTGGTTCCGTTTGTGATCTATGAATGATCACCGTGGTATCGAGGATACCGAGTTGTTGGATATTCGTGATGTTGTGTGAGAATCGTGGGTGAAGATCAAGCTCCTTGTGGTCATTTAATGATTACTATAGTATTGTTTATACCAAGCTTGATTTGATCCTGAGATGATCGTGTGATGTCCAAGGTTGGTAAGTAATGCATGTGATGGTTACGAGGTAACCCGAGCAGAATAAGTGGTGCATATAGTGTCATCATGTTCCATGCTAGTATCGTCAGATTTATATAGTCATACCATGCTCATATTGTTCTAGCTGTATCATGTTCATGTTGTTCATGCTATGTAATCCTGATGATCTCATGATAATTCCTGCTTAACCTCTAAATGCCATGTTGTTGTTTGTCTTGATTGCTTTGGTTGCTGTGAGCTTGCAAGTACATTCAATGTACTGACCTGGCGTGTCATGCTAGTTTGTAGGTCATGCCGGATTTGATTGCTTGCATGTCGTGGTTTCCGTTCGTGCGAGCTAGGATAAGCGTTCCAGCCAGAGTCCCTGCGGAGTGGAGTTCGTCACTGTCGTCGCTGTTCTGCTGCTAGAAATTTTTCCGCTGCTTCGAGTTGTTCTGCCGCTTGCATAGAGCAACTGTGGTAGGCGTAGTGTCATCGTGCCGATGTAATCCCCTGTATCCAAATAGATGGTAATAAAGAGCTGATTTGTTCTATGCTAAGCAGTGCCGTATTCCAGAAGACTTCATCTCGATCTCTGGGCTGGAATACGGGGCGTTCCGGTTTCTCTGAGCCGGGGTGCCACAGGCTTGGTATCAGAGCAGGTCTGGCTGTAGGACGCCCTAGTCAGCGCGAGCGGTAGAAACTGGTAGAAATCAGTAGTTTAAAGTCCGGCTTGTTTATTACATTTGGTTGCTGCATTTGTTTGTTGCATAGCATGCATATAGCCTTAGTAGTTGTTGCTAACGGTTTATCTGGTGAGTGTAGCTGGCATCGGTTCGGATCCACTACAGCTCAGCCTTTGCATTTCTTTAGTTTTCTTTTCTTGCTCGTTCTTCGGTGTTTGGTGTCATTCCTGTCCCAACAGAGTGATGCCACGTGATCCCGACACTGTTTGCAGAAATGGTGCTCAGGAATCGCGCTGATGTCTTTCTTTCAGCCCCGTCGATCGTTTCGGTGATGGACATGCTTCTATCCCGAATCGCTCTTTCATTTTGTTGTGTTGGCAACCCTTAATGATCTTAGTTATCAAAAAGGGGCAATGTCAGCAGCCTCGGTTTTTCCCCGCTATCCTATTTCTTGGACGAGTACGGATCTTTTTCCGTCCGCTTGATAATAATGTGGTTGCGACCTTTGTGTCCCACTACATGATTACCGAGTGCATCCTCGCCTCCGAGCTAGTCCAGGTTGCTTCCTGGCTAAGCTAGCACTTGGTGTAGCACTGTTTACACCAATTCTTCCACACCTTTATTCGTCCTCGTGCACATCGTCACAGCATGCTAGATCGTAGAACCGGAGATCCCGCGAGATTTGTGTGCTTAAGTAGGCATGAATATTGTGTGACTAGCAGTAATATGTGGCATTGATGGTGTGTGAATTGATTGTTGTTGTGTGCTTTTGTTTTATTGAGTTTTCTTTTGCTTCTTTCTTTTTGGGCCCCGGTGTTACATTATTTTCCCCTATAAAGAGTTGCTCATCAACCGACACCGGACCCGAAGAATCAGCAAGGAGTTCAAATATTTGGAAACTCAGCTAAACATAATGGAATTCTTAGCCGACTGCAGTGAAATGGGGAATATCTGATTTTGAGGCTGATAATCAATTTTGCATTAGTGTGCACTCCTCACAACAGTACTAATAACTCAAGTCTACATCAGTACAAAACCCTCACAGCAGTAAGGATCAAGTCAGCAGCAAGGCAAGTTAGGTACAAGATCGACGGTATATTTTAAGTCAAAGGTATGGATTGTATACAAAATTTTGGCTGAGTAATGCCTGATGCTTGAAATATGTTATCATCCGAAATAAAGTCAGAATGTGATATGCTCAAGGAAGATAGTCAAAGAAATTTTCTCATGCAAATAATCAACCACAAAATATTATGGGTGTGTGTGTAGATTTCAGTCTGCATATTAGTATGAAGCTTTGGATGTAAGAAACTCAGTCTTCTTCCACACGTTATTAGAAGAAAGTATGATGCAAGGCTCCTCGATTTTCCTCAGCATGATATGTGAACAGTTTCCGATCCAAAATACCCGGTCTTTCTCAGCAAGATACCTCAGTAAAAGCTTCTGACAGACGGAAATGAATTTTTCTCAACAAGCAAACCTAGGAGAAGATTCTCAAGTACAGAACTCAGGCTTCTCCAGCACAATAATCAAACCAAGTTTCATGTGTAAGCTATAGAGCCTTCTTCTGCACGATACCCAGACAAAAGATTTGAGCAAAAGTTAACAAGTCTTCCTCAGCAAGCTACTCGGATGGCTTCTCTCGTAAGCCACTTAGCTCCCGTCAGTACAACACTATGTACCATCCTCAGAGGGTATATGATAAGTTGCCAATGTATGGCAGTACCGCTCAAGAATCAGACTCGCAACATTTTTGTCGGAAGCACAAATCCGCCAGGGCATGCGTCTTCTTCAGAAAGCCAGTGTTTGGTCGCATATGGTTCTTATATATGGTGAGCATGCATCCCTAGTCATATCAGTCACTCATACGAGATGTGGCAAGGATCCAGCGGATATACCTAAGGAAAGTAAGGATCCCACAACCTCACGAGTCAGGCAAAGGAAAATAAGCAGAGATACATCTCATGAATTACAAGAACCGACAAGATCTGGGGATGACATCACAGAATCAACAGCCTTGACAATGGTTATCAAGGTCATTATTCCCGTAACTGACAAGGAGATGTCCTAAAACCTTGTCACCTTCTTGTATGATTGGCCCCAGCAATGAGCTCCGTACAGCTACAAACCCGGGTATACGTCCTATGTGTGCGGATCCAGGTCAAAAAACAAGCACAAGGGAATAATGTCAAAATTATTGCACTAATCACGTCCCTGGTCATACGAAGAATCAAGGACAGGTGTGGCCAAGTTATTTCAGTAAGGTATCCTAACAAAGAAAATCATGACCGTTAAAGGGTGGGACTGACAGCAAAGGTATGATGATTTTTGCACGACCATGAGGGTCCGGATACCCAAATCAGTTGGAGGCCGTAATTCCATATGGATCCACAAAGGCATACCCTCAAAGGCCTACTCTATTTTACAAGGATTTCATATTCCGCTAACCCGCTTGGAATGGTTAGTGTGGAAAATCCAAATTGGTATACCGACAAAATGGGAAAATCAAAAGCCGAACAATCAGCTCAGACCCGGTATACTTACCGACGGAATCAAGTACACGGTCAGTCTGTCAGGAAAAGCATTTGTCCGGCAACCCCTATCAGGCCAGTCTCAAGATGTAAATATTTGTGGCATGACACAACTATAACTCCATACCCCGTTATATTGCTCACGACAAAAGGCAATCGAATCTTTGGTACATATCTCATGCTCGAGCCAAAGGAATAAATCAAAATAAATTGGTACCACCTATGAGCAGTCAGATCCCGTCAGAAGATGGCCATGATTAATTCTCGGCATTTATTGAAACTAGAAGGCCTGCATTTATTTGAAGCAACCCCATCACAGGAGTAAAAAGGTTTTCATGACCACAAGAAAATTTATGATCAGATCCATTGGATATCACCACAGGTATGGAGAATCAACGTCAAGGAATTGGTATATGAGCAAAGACCCGTCAGAATTCGGGGAAAGGTGAAGCAAGTGATACGTCTCCAACGTATCTATAATTTTTGATTGCTCCATGCTATATTATCTTCTGTTTTGGACATTATTGGGCTTCATTATTCACTTTTATATTATTTTTGGGACTAACCTATTAACCGGAGGCCTAGCCCAGAATTGGTGTTTTTTTGCCTATTTCAGAGTTTCGCAGAAAAAGAATATCAAACGGAGTCCAAACGGAATGAAACCTTCGGGAACGTGATTTTCGGAACGAACATGATCCAGAGGACTTGGACCCTACGTCAAGAAAGCTACAAGGAAGCCACGAGGTAGGGGGGCGCGCCTACCCCCTGGGCGCGCCCTCCACCCTCGTGGGCCCCACGTTGCTCCACCGACGTACTCCTTCCTCCTATATATACCTACGTACCCCCGAATGATCAGATACGGAGCCAAAAACCTAATTCCACCGCCACAACCTTCTGTACCCGTGAGATCCCATCTTGGGGCCTGTTTCGGAGCTCCGCTGGAGGGGGCATCGATCACGGAGGGCTTCTACATCAACACCATAGCCTCTCCGATGAAGTGTGAGTAGTTTACCTCAGACCTTCGGGTCCATAGTTATTAGCTAGATGGCTTCTTCTCTCTTTTTGGATCTCAATACAATGTTCTCCCCCTCTCTCGTGGAGATCTATTCGATGTAATCTTCTTTTGCGGTGTGTTTGTTGAGACCGATGAATTGTGGGTTTATGATTAAGTTTATCTATGAACAATATTTGAATCTTCCAAATTCTTTTATGTATGATTGGTTATCTTTGCAAGTCTCTTCGAATTATCAGTTTGGTTTGGCCTACTAGATTGATCTTTCTTGCAATGGGAGAAGTGCTTAGCTTTGGGTTCAATCTTGCGGTGTCCTTTCCCAGTGACAGTAGGGGCAGCAAGGCACGTATTGTATTGTTGCCATCGAGGATAACAAGATGGTTTTTTTTTATCATATTGCATGAATTTATCCCTCTACATCGTGTCATCTTGCTTAAAGAGTTACTCTGTTCTTATGAACTTAATACTTTAGATGCATGCTGGATAGCGGTCGATGTGTGGAGTAATAGTAGTAGATGCAGGCAGGAGTCGGTCTACTTGTCTCGGACGTGATGCCTATATACATGATCATACCTAGATATTCTCATAACTATGCTCAATTCTGTCAATTGCTCAACAGTAATTTGTTCACCCACCGTAAAATAATTATGCTCTTGAGAGAAGCCACTAGTGAAACCTATGGCCCCCGGGTCTATTTTCCATCATATTAATATCCCGACAACAAGCTATTTCTGACGCTGTTTTATTTTTATTACTTTATTTACTTTGCATCTTTATCACAAAAATACCAAAAATATTATCTTATCATATCTATCAGATCTCACTCTCGTAAGTGACCGTGTAGGGATTGACAACCCCTTATCGCGTTGGTTGCGGGGATTTATTTGTTTGTGTAGGTGCGAGGGACTCGCGCGTACCTCCTACTGGATTGATACCTTGGTTCTCAAAATCTGAGGGAAATACTTACGCTACTTTGCTGCATCACCCTTTCCTCTTCAAGGGAAAACCAACGCAGTGCTCAAGAGGTAGCAAGAAGGATTTCTGGCGCCGTTGCCGGGGAGGTCTACGCAAAAGTCAACATACCAAGTACCCATCACAAACCCTTATCTCCCGCATTACATTATTTGCCATTTGCCTCTCGTTTTCCTCTCCCCCACTTCACCCTTTCCGTTTTATTTGCCCTCTCTTTTCCGTTTGCCTCTTTTTGCCCTTCTCTTGTTTGCTCGTGTGTTGGATTGCTTGCTTGTATCAATGGCTCTACCTAGATTTGGAGATCTTCACCTTAAAAGGTTGGAAGAGATCGAAAGCAACATTAGGAGTTTTATGGTTTTACAATTTGAACGTAACAATTTCTTTAGAAACGAGCTTAAGGAACAAAAAAGCTTTATGAGTTATATGAATAAAGAGCTCGATAACATGTCTAAATAATTTGATGGGTTGAGATCCCAAATTGCTCGTTTTGAGAAGTTAATAACTAAAATATCGGATAAGCAGGCCACCTTAGTTAATAAGATGGCCGCTAAGCCGGAAAACTTTGAAAACAAAGATGAAGATCTAAAAGTTATTGATGTGTCCCCTATTAAATCTTTGTTTTGCAATATGAATCTTGATAATGATGGGACTGAATATGATCCACCTTTACCTAGAAGGCGTTCCAAAAATTCAGAGTTTTTAGATCTTGATGCTAAAATTGATAAAGTGGGATTGAAGAGAACAAAACTCTAGATGTTAATGAACCTACTATTTTGGATTTCAAGGAATTTAATTATGATAATTGTTCTTTGATAGATTGTATTTCCTTGTTGCAATCCATGCTAAATTATCCTCATGCTTATAGTCAAAATAAAGCTTTTACGAAACATATCATTGATGCTTTGATGCAATCTTATGAAGAAAAACATGAGTTGGAAGTTTATATCCCTAGAAAAATTTATGATGAGTGGAAACCTACAATTAAAATTAAAATTAAAGATCATGAATGCTATGCTTTGTGTGATTTGGGTGCTAGTGTTTCCACGATTCCAAAAACTTTGTGTGATTTGCTAGGTTTCCGTGATTTTGATGATTGCTCTTTAAATTTGCACCTTGGGGATTCCACTATTAAGAAACCTATGGGAAGAATTAATGATGTTCTTATTGTTGCAAATAGGAACTATGTGCCCGTAGATTTTATCGTTCTTGACATAGATTGCAATCCTTCATGTCCTATTATTCTTGGTAGACCTTTCCTTAGAACGAATGGTGCAATTATTGATATGAAGGAAGGGAATATTAGATTACAATTTCCATCAAAGAAAGACATGGAACACTTCCCTAGGAAGAAAATAAAATTACCATATGAATCTATTATGAGAGCCACTTATGGATTGCCTACCAAAGATGGCAATACCTAGATCTATCCTTGCTTGTATGCCTAGCTAGGGGCGTTAAACGATAGCGCTTGTTGGGAGGCAACCCAATTTATTTTTAGTTTTTTTGCTTTTTGCTTCTTTTTAGGAATAGTATTTGTTCTAGCCTCTGGTTAGATGTGTTTTTATGTTTTAATTAGTGTTTGTGCCAAGTTAAACCTATAGGATCTTCTTGGATGATAGTTATTTGATCTTGCTGAAAATTCCAGAAACTTTCTGTTCACAAAAATAATTGTTAAAAATCACCAGAATGTGATTTAATATGGATTCCAATTGCTGCTGATCAATAAACAAATTCTCTAGGTAGTCCTATTTTGGCTGATTTTTTGGAGTTCCAGAAGTTTGCGTTAGTTACAGATTACTACAGACTGTTCTGTTTTTGACAGATTCTGTTTTTCGTGTGTGTTTGCTTATTTTGATGAATCTATGCCTAGTAAAAGAGTTTATAAACCATAGAGAAGTTGGAATACAGTAGGTTTAACACCAATATAAATAAAGAATGAGTTCATTACAGTACCTTGAAGTGGTCTTTTGTTTTCTTTCGCCAACGGAGCTCACGAGATTTTCTGCTGAGTTTTGTGTTGTGAAGTTTTCAAGTTTTGGGTGAAAGATTTGATGGATTATGGAACAAGGAGTGGCAAGAGCCTAAGCTTGGGGATGCCCATGGCACCCCCAAGATAATCTAAGGACTCCTAAAAGCCAAAGCTTGGGGATGCCCCGGAAGGCATCCCCTCTTTTGTCTACTTCCATCGGTAACTTTACTTGGAGCTATATTTTTATTCACCACATGATATGTGTTTTTCTTGGAGCGTCTTGTATGATTTGAGTCTTTACTTTTTTAGTTTACCACAATCATCTTTGCTGTACACACCTTTTGAGAGAGACACACATGATTCGGAAATTATTAGAATACTCTATGTGCTTCACTTATATCTTTTGAGTTATATAGTTTTTGCTCTAGTACTTCACTTATATCTTTTAGAGCACGGTGGTGGATTTGTTTTATAGAAACTATTGATCTCTCATGCTTAACTTAGATTATTTTGAGAGTCTTAAATAGCATGGTAATTTTCTTAAATAATCCTAATATGCTAGGTATTCAAGATTAGTAAAAACTTTCTTATGAGTGTGTTGAATACTAAGAGAAGTTTGATGCTTGATGATCATTTTGAGACATGGAGGTAGTGATATTAAAGTTGTGCTAGTTGAGTAGTTGTGAAATTGAGAAATACTTGTGTTGAAGTTTGCAAGTCGCGTAGCATGCACGTATGGTAAACGTTATGTAACAAATTTGAAACATGAGGTGTTCTTTCATTGTCTTCCTTATGAGTGGCGGTCGGGGATGAGCGATGGTCTTTTCCTACCAATCTATCCCCCTAGGAGCATGCGCGTAGTGCTTGGTTTTTGATGACTTGTAGATTTTTGCAATAAGCATGTGAGTTCTTTATGACTAATGTTCAGTCCATGGATTATACGCACTCTCACCTTTCCATCATTGCTAGCCTCTTCAGTACCGTGCATTGCCCTTTCTCACATTGAGAGTTGGTGCAAACTTCGCCGGTGCATCCAAACCCCATGATATGATAAGCTCTTTCACACATAAACCTCCTTATATCTTCCTCAAAACAGCCACCATACCTACCTATTATGGCATTTCCATAGCCATTCCGAGATATATTGCCATGCAACTTTCCACCGTTCCGTTTATCATGACACGTTTATCATTGTCATATTGCTTTGCATGATCATGTAGTTGACATAGTATTAGTGGCAAAGCCACCATTCATAATTCTTTCATACATGTCACTCTTGGTTCATTGCATATCCCGGTACACCGCCGGAGGCATTCATATAGAGTCATACTTTGTTCTAGTATCGAGTTGTAATCATTGAGTTGTAAATAAATAGAAGTGTGATGATCATCATTTTCTAGAGCATTGTCCCAAGTGAGGAATTAAAAAAAAGAGAGAAAGGCCATAAAAAAAGAGAAGGCCCAAAAAAATGAGAGAAAAAGAGAGAAGGGACAATGGTACTATCCTTTTACCACACTTGTGCTTCAAAGTAGCACCATAATATTCATGATAGAGAGTCTCTTCTTTGTCACTTTCATATACTAGTGGGAATTTTTCATTATAGAACTTGGCTTGTATATTCCAACAATGGGCCTCCTCAAGTGCCCTAGGTCTTCGTGAGCAAGCAAGTTGGATGCACACCCACCTAGTTTCTTTTGTTGAGCTTTCATATATTTATAGCTCTAGTGCATCCGTTGCATGGCAATCCCTACTCCTTGCATTAACATCAATCGATGGGCATCTCCATAGCCCATTGATTAGCCTCATTGATGTGAGACTTTCTCCTTTTTTGTCTTCTCCACATAACCCCCATCTTCATATTCTATTCCACCCATAGTGCTATATCCATGGCTCACGCTCATGTATTGCGTGAAGGTTGAAAAAGTTTGAGATTACTAAAGTATGAAACAATTGCTTGGCTTTTCATCGGGGTTGTGCATGATGAGAGCATTCTTGTGTGACGAAAATGGAGCATGACTAAACTATATGATTTTGTAGGGATGAACTTTCTTTGGCCATGTTATTTTGAGAAGACATAATTGCTTAGTTAGTATGCTTGAAGTATTATTATTTTTATGTCAATATTGAACTTTTATCTTGAATCTTTCGGATCTGAATATTCATACCACAATTAAGAAGAATTACATTGAAATTATGCCAAGTAGCATTCCACATCAAAAATTCTGTTTTTATCATTTACCTACTCGAGGACGAGCAGGAATTAAGCTTGGGGATGCTTGATACGTCTCCAACGTATCTATAATTTTTGATTGCTCCATGCTATATTATCTTCTGTTTTGGACATTATTGGGCTTTATTATTCACTTTTATATTATTTTTGGGACTAACCTATTAACCGGAGGCCCAGCCCAGAATTGTTGTTTTTTTTGCCTATTTCAGAGTTTCACAGAAAAAGAATATCAAACGGAGTCCAAACAGAATGAAACCTTCGGGAACGTGATTTTCGGAACGAACATGATCCAGAGGACTTGGACCCTATGTCAAGAAAGCTACAAGGAAGCCACGAGGTAGGGGGCGCGCCTACCCCCCTGGGCGCGCCCTCCACCCTCGTGGGCCCCATGTTGCTCCACCGACGTACTCCTTCCTCCTATATATACCTACGTACCCCCAAACAATTAGATACGGAGCCAAAAACCTAATTCCACCGCCGCAACCTTCTGTACCCGTGAGATCCCATCTTGGGGCCTGTTCCGGAGCTCCGCCGGAGGGGGCATCGATCACGGAGGGCTTCTACATCAACACCATAGCCTCTCCGATGAAGTGTGAGTAGTTTACCTCAGACCTTCGGGTCCATAGTTATTAGCTAGATGGCTTCTTCTCTCTTTTTGGATCTCAATACAATGTTCTCCCCCTCTCTCGTGGAGATCTATTCGATGTAATCTTGTTTTGTGGTGTGTTTGTTGAGACCGATGAATTGTGGGTTTATGATTAAGTTTATCTATGAACAATATTTGAATCTTCCGAATTCTTTTATGTATGATTGGTTATCTTTTCAAGTCTCTTCGAATTATCAGTTTGGTTTGGCCTACTAGATTGATCTTTCTTGCAATGGGAGAAGTGCTTAGCTTTGGGTTCAATCTTGCGGTGTCCTTTCCCAGTGACAGTAGGGGCAGCAAGGCACGTATTGTATTGTTGCCATCAAGGATAACAAGATGGGTTTTTTTTATCATATTTCATGAATTTATCCCTCTACATCATGTCATCTTGCTTAAAGCGTTACTCTGTTCTTATGAACTTAATACTTTAGATGCATGCTGGATAGCGGTCGATGTGTGGAGTAATAGTAGTAGATGCAGACAGGAGTCGGTCTACTTGTCTCGGACGTGATGCCTATATACATGATCATACCTAGATATTCTCATAACTATGCTCAATTCTGTCAATTGCTTAACAGTAATTTGTTCACCCACCGTAAAATACTTATGCTCTTGAGAGAAGCCACTAGTGAAATATATGGCCCCCGGGTCTATTTTCCATCATATTACTCTCCCGACAACAAGCTATTTCTGATGCCGTTTTATTTCTATTACTTTCTTTACTTTGCATCTTTATCACAAAAATACCAAAAATATTATCTTATCATATCTATCAGATCTCACTCTCGTAAGTGACCGTGTAGGGATTGACAACCCCTTATCGTGTTGGTTGCGAGGATTTATTTTTTTGTGTAGGTGCGAGGGACTCGCGCGTAGCCTCCTACTGGATTGATACCTTGGTTCTCAAAAACTGAGGGAAATACTTACGCTACTTTGCTGCAGTACCCTTTCCTCTTCAAGGGAAAACCAACGCAGTGCTCAAGAGGTAGCAGCAAGCCACCCCAGAGCAAGGTGAGTTGGAACTTCTCACACTCTTTTGTGTTCTCATATCATGACCCTCCTCCAAATTTCAGCCCCATCCTATCATCTCTATGAGCACATGACCAAATCTTTGATTCTGGCAATATTTTCAGGTTGTGAAGCAAGTGCATTTTATATTGCTTCAAAAATCCTGATAAATTACCAGATTGTGCTTCTACCCTTATAACATCTCTCCACCAAATTTGGCACCATTTCACTTAGCCAATATTTCTCTAAAATTATTGCAAGTTTCTGGTCAGCAAGGATGTTTGTGAAGCAAGTACCATTTTGGTAAATCCAATTGGTATGAAATTTTTACAGCATCATTGTATGGCCAAATCATCAAGCCTTGCCAAATTTCAGCTCAAGTGGCTTCTCCATTCGAGTGCTCCTTCCTGTTTCTACTTCTGGACTAGTTTATGTGGTTGTTAAGCAAATATACCAAATCTTGATCCAAATCCCCTCAAACTCTCCAGGATTATAGTCCTTCCTAAGCTAATCACCCCAGACAACTCCATTGACCACAATCACTTCCGTGTTGATCACCAGTGCACGTTCCAGTTTACTGCAGTAAACTTCAGACGATGATTACCATTTAACCACAGAGCTTTTCATCGATCTACCACCGAAGTTGAAACCTCCCCTGGAAGAAATTAGCACTAGACAACAGGTTCCAGCTCATTTTACCCGCTACATGCCAGTGCACGCCGTGACTGCGACGATGGCAAGCCTGTGTGCGCACTCTGTGTGCAGTGGCCGCATCCAGTGGCTGTTTGTGCTTCGGCACCTCCTCCTCTCGTCGCCTTCGCACGCGTGACCGTGTCCAACGTCTTCACCTCATCGTCGCCACCCCCTGGACAGCTCACCCCCTCCGTCTGCTTCCTCACCGACGCTCGCCGCCGAACGCCCACAGGAGCACAGTGCGTCGACCGTCGTCTTCCTCCTCGTCTCGTCCTCCCTGTGCTTCCTTGCCCGCCTCTTCCCCGTTAGCTCTCCCTCCTGTTCCCTCTCGTCGCCTAACCCCGAGCTTATGCGCGTGCACACACGTCCGCGGCGCCGGACACGTATCCGCAGCGACGCCAGCTCGGCCTCCTTGCCTCGCGCCTATTTAAGCCCTCCCCCGAGACCCCCGAGATCACCAACCCCCTCTCCTCACTCCCAGAAACCTCCCCGACCTCTCCTCCGAGCTCAAGATGGTCCAGAGCCCTCCCATGGCCGCCTTGGCCATCGCCGATCATCGGCTAAATTGGCACAAGCCCGAGCCCATCCCTCTCTTCCTCCACCACCTCGGCCCTCCCTAGTACTCTAGAGCCACTCCAGCGCTTCCCTTCCTTCCCCGGTGGCTCTATTCTTCGAGTTCGCCGGAGCCCGAAGGCCTCGTCCGCCGGCGACCGTGTTGCCATCACCTTGGTCCACCCCGCCATCCGTGGATGGGCCCTGGAGATGCACCGGAGTCCGCTGAGCTCGTCCATGTGCGGAGCCTCGCCGGAGATGCCCCGTAGCTTCGGCAGGCCTCGTCGGGGCCGGCTCTGCGGCGGCCAGGCGCGGGCGAGAGGAAGGAGACGAAGGCCCCGACCCCCTCCCTGCCAGCTGGCCGGTGGACCCTGCGGTCCCACCCGTCAGCCAGTCAGCCGTTGACCCCGCCCCTGGCCACGTGGTAAGTGGAAGCGTATTCCTCTGAATACGTCTTCCTTTGTTCGAAAACGTATTCTTGCTTTGCTTCAACTAGAAATGCATTTTCTCTTCAGGAAGGCGTATTTCTCTCTATTGCGGCGAAGAATATGCTTTCCAGTTCTGAAAGCGTATTCTCTGAAATACGTTTTCTGTTTTTCAGCCCAGGGACCTGTTTGTGTAGAAATCTTTACAAATTGGTCCCTGAACTTCGTCGGGCTATAACTTTTTGCTCGCAACTCCGTTTGAGGTGAATCCAAAGCCCACGTCTTTGTTTCGTCGAGCCCGTTCTATTGGTATCATTTTCACCATGTTTTAAAATTATCAAAATGCCCATTTTGCCCTTACGCTTAATCATCCCCCTCCGAGCGAGAACGTTTTCCAGCGATTCGTTCCGCGAGCTTCTCGCACTTTCTCCCGGTGATTTCTTCATCCCCAGGCAAGCCACAACCACCATTTGCATGATAGTCATGCAGTAGCATTGGTTTTCAACTTGAATCTTTAAATAACTGTATGTTTGTTTTGCTACTGCTGTCGTTATTTCGGTTATGCTTATGGATCGGTGGTTACCGTCATGCTATGTTTTCTTGCACTATGTTATCATGTTCTACCTGCTAGTATTACTTTCATTCTGGCCATGCTTGGTAGTAGTACATGTTGGGTTGGTCATGTTCTTCGGTGCATGACTGTCGTCGATTACCGAATACCGTTGATATGCATTGTTCTTTTTCTGTTAGTTGGTTAAGTGTTTACTCGGTTATGTTATTTGTGTGTTCTTGCATGGTACTTATTGTTGATGCTAATGGTCATGTTATGCTATGAGTAGTGTTGTACTTGTAATATTCATGCTCGTCATTATGATATGCTCAGTTGGATATGATTCATTGTTGCTATGGTTAATAGTTATGTTGTACCTCCATGCTTATGTTGATATCATGGTCATGTTTTGTAATTGCATCATGTTATTTTATCATGGCTCAACATATTGCATTCAAGTTTAACCGGATTAAAATGAACTTGAACAACTGTTCGCTGAGTCATGGTGCCACCATATCGAGCTGACCAGTGCAACCACATTTGCCTAATGGGAAGGTCCTAACTGGGTCTATTGTCATGCCTCTCGCCGGTGCCTCCAACGAGGGAAGGTTATGGGCGCGTGCTACCCTGATCAGGTAGGCAGACATAAGCCTTGTGTGCTCGTTGTTGTTGTTATGGTACCTTGTCCCCGTTTTGGACCGTTTATGTTTTGCCACGATGGTGGCCGTTGGTGTCTCTGGTAGGCATAGGGCCACCCATGACTTAGCCCAAAGGGGAGTTTGTCGGAGTGGCCGGGAGGGTGTCATGGCAGTAGGACAGTTTTGTCGGAACACCGTTGGTCCACCCGAATGGGAGTGCAAAGCCATGGGTTTCGTGGTGTGGGTACAGTGTACTAACCTCTGCAGAGTGTATATTAAATCTATTGATAGCCGCGTCCGCGGATAAGGGCCCAGTTCATAGTTGGTCACACTATGGGTCAACAGTAATAATAATAATGTGCTTAATAACAACCCTGGTTCGATGATGAGATAAGTTGGTTATGTGATCCGTGAATGATCACCGTTTGGTTACGAGGTAACCCATTGAGCCAAGAGTGGTTCCGTTTGTGGTGAAGATCAAGCTCCTTATGGTCATTTAATAATTACTACGGTATTGTTTATACCAAGCTTGATTTGATCCTGAGATGATCATGTGATGTCTGAGGTTGGTAAGTAATGCATGTGATGGTTATGAGGTAACCCGAGCAAAATAAGTGGTGCATATAGTGTCATCATGTTGCATGCTAGTATCGTCAGATTTATATAGTCATACCATGCTCATATTGTTCTAGCTGTATCATGTTCATGTTGTTCATGCCATGTTATCCTGATGTTCTCATGATAATTCCTGCTTAACCTCTAAATGCCATGTTGTTGTTTCTCTTGATTGCTTTGGTTGCTGTGAGCTTGCAAGTACATTCAATGTACCGACCTGGTGTGTCATGCCAGTTTGCAGGTCATGCCGGATTTGATTGCTTGCATGTCGTGGTTTCCGTTCGTGCGAGCTAGGATACGCGTTCCAGCCAGAGTCCCTGCGGAGTGGAGTTCATCACTGTCGTCGATGTTCCGCTGCTAGAAATTTTTCCGCTGCTTCGAGTTGTTCTCCTGCTTGCATAGAGCAACTGTGGCAGGCATAGTGTCGCCGTGCCGATGTAATCCCCTTGTATCCAAATAGATGGTAATAAAGAGCTGATTTGTTCTATGCTAAGCAGTGCCGTATTCCAGAAGACTTCATCTCGATCTCTGGGCTGGAATACGGGGCGTTCCGGTTTCTCTGAGCCGGGGTGCCACATAGGTTTGTTTCCTACATGCTACTTGCACTTGTTGTGAGTTTCTATTGACTTTCGTGGAGTGATGATCCTATTTTGTGCACTTGGTAACCTAATGCAAATATTCTAAGGAGTGCACAAATCATGGGGAGCTTTACTAGTGTCTTTAGAACACTCTGTTGCTCTCTTGCACTTGTCGTGAGGTTCTATTGATCTTGCACTGGTGCGCGTCGGTCCTAAACAAACGTTTTTAACCCCTTCCCGCGACGGCATTTGGAACCGTCGCCAAGTAAGTGTGGGCGATAGGGGGGTTGTTCCACACGACCCAGAAACCGTTGGGGATATGCCCTCCTGGCACACATGCTCGGCAAAATGAGGTCGTGTGCGACCGTCGAGCACTCAAATACAGAAATATGTATAGTAGTGCTAAAAGAAATACAATTATACAGGCGAAATCATTTCTGGTCGTAAGTACATCCCACATAGTCAGTCACCACTAAACGTTTTCGTTCGTATATATATCCCACAAAGTCACTACAAGGAAAACGTTTACACAAGGTGGCATAACGCAAACAGTTTTGAAGAGAATGTCGTGTGTGATTGTTCATTGATCCAACACGGTTTATTCCTAGAAACTGTGTGCGTTGCCTTAGGTCATCGCCCACGGTGTTTTCTCATTAACCGTTTGCAATAGGAAAACCCAATTAGCAAGCTAATTGGCCTATTATTAATAATCCATTTACTAATCTAATTGACATTCATATTAAGCACATAATATATTCCATTTCCATATTAAGGAAGCAGGATTTCATAATTCAAATACATCGGAGTACACCATGATATAGCTTCAGCACTCATCTACCCAATTACACAACTGCACCAGCAGCAAGTTTCACATGCAACATCTAGAACCTTTCAAAATTAGCATCATAGACGGTACATAGAGAGATGCATCTCATCTGGAACACTGCTGAAGCGGCAGGCGAATATTGAGCCTTCATTCATGTTGAAGGTCTTTGCAACTTTAGGCCAGTGTCTGTGGATGATTGACCGTCCATCCTTCGACCTCTTCAGGAACACTTCAATATTTAACCGTGGGTGTTGTATGAAAACTTTCCTCGCCTCCTGGCCATAGAGGTGGTTTGAGAGGTAATCATCAGTGAACCCTGAAAACAAGGATGTGCATAAATATCTTCTCTATACTGGAAACGGGGCAAAGGAATAAAAAAAGGCAAGGTATAATAGTTAGTACCATCTTGTAAACCTCAGTGCTTCCCATCGTTTCCCTGCAACACATATAAGGTAGTTAGTCATCATGTTAAGTAAGGGTTCGCATGCTATTAGTAAAATATGTTGATGAAAAATAAGCACATTGCAGATTCATCAGATGTCAGGACCCCAATCCTAAGTCACACCGATCTAGCATGTAACACATCATATCACTTTGCGGCCTCACGCACGGTATTCCCACGGGTGCCACCATACCTGGCTCGGGACTGTTTGTGCCTTTTGGCTCACGTATATGATAGTGTCGCTAGTATCCATATGACAGAGAACCCGGGCCGACATGAGTAGTCGTAAACCCAAAGTGGCACTAACTTACAGGGACATGCATACATGACCCAGCAACGAACATGTCGGTCATCAAAAAGTGAATCCGGGCTGTAGCAGCTGGGCTAACAGGACTCCGGAGAATCCGAGCTGTAGCAGGCTAACAGGACTCTGGTAGACACCGCGTGACATTTCCCCGAAGTGACAGACACAGGAACGAACAAGGACACATGCCGGCCAGCCTAAGTGTTCCAGAGAAGTAGCAAGCTACCATGGCTCAGTGGAAGCACTAGGAGACATTTCCCGGTAAGAGAGGCTACCAAGGATAAACAACTAGGTTGTCGGATCCCACACATACCAAGCATTTCAAATCATACACACAATATGCTCGATATGTGCAAATACAACATGGCATCACAACAAAACTCTACAACTCAAAGTATTTATTCATTAGGCTCCGAGGAGCCGGATATTACAAACATGGGTCTGATGACCCAGCATTCTAGTCATACAAGCATCAAGCACATGCGGAAGCTTAACTTGTCTGAGTACAGACAACTACAAATGAAAAAGGCTGAGAAGCCTGACTATCTACAAGACCCTGCCGAGGGCACAAGATCGTAGCGGAGGTAACAAGCTAAACGTCGAAGTCCACGCAGAACTACTAGTGAGACTGAAGTCTCTCTGCAAAAACATAAATTAAGCAAACGTGAGTACAAATGTACGTAGCAAGACTTACATCAGAACTAGCTACACATGCATCAGTATCAAAAAGGGGTGGTGGAGTTTAACTGCACAAAGCCAGCTTTGACTCGGTGGCTATCCTGAGCTATGACTGCTAGTAACTCTTTTGAGGTGGCGCACACGAGTCCACATATTCACCAATCAATACACCACTATGGGTCCGCTCCCGTCTCCCTACGAGAATGCCATCCATAGCACCCACGCTTATCTTGCGCATTTTAGAGTATCCACTTTCACTTGTCTATGAACTGTACAGGCAACCCAGAAGTCCTTTACCGCGGACACAGCTATTCGAATAGATCATTTATAACCCTGCAGGGGTGTACTTCTTCACACACGCTCTCGCCATTTACCACCATGTACACGTCGTGTATCTCGACAACCTTCAACCGGAAGCCTGGCGAGGGAGTCGACCACAACCTGACTAACCACACAAGTCTCTAATCCAGGTTTATCGCCTATTCGGGTTCCATCCGCAAGGAGATCCGGCCGGGGTGTCGCTCACGGCCCCAAACGATGTGTGCAGGGTTCCCAAGCCCGCCTCGACGGATGGATCTATTCTTGGTACACCGTGCCACGGTGCCTAGTCTGTCCCAAGCCCACTTGTACCGGGTGCCACTTGGTAGACTACTAGCACAACCTACAAACACCAGAAACTAGTTGCAACTCCTGGACAGAGATCAGTTTGATTAATAAGTCGAGAGAGCTTGGAGTGCCCGGAGCCCAATGTGTGGTAGTAGCTGTTCATGGATCAGAAACACAGAACTCAGTTCCTGAGGACGGCTTTAATGAGACAACCCACCATGTACTCCTACATGGCCTCTCACCGCTACCTTTACCAAATCGTGTTCACACACAGTAGGACATGTTCATCACCATTCCAATTCATCCCCGATGAATCAGACCTAACTCAACTCTAAGCAGTAGCAGGCATGACCAACAAGCATGAATGAGTAGGCACATCAGGGCTCAAACAACTCCTACTCATGCTAGTGGGTTTCATCTATTTAATGTGGCAATGACAGATCATGCAGAGGAAAGGGGTTCCACTACCGCAGCATCTACCAGTTGAATCGTCGTTGTCCTAATGCAGTAAAATAGAGTAGGAGCGAGAGAGTGGGATTGTATCGGAATGAACAAGGGGTTTTTGCTTGCCTGGCACTTCTGAAGATAGTATAGCTCTTCATCGGTGTCATCGATCACATCGTCGAAATCACGTCTACTGAGAGGGGACAAATACCGGCAAACAAGAAAGAACACAATCAATGCAATGCAACAATATGATGCATGAACGTGACATGGCAATATGCTGTTGATTGATCTAATGCAACTAGCAACAAGTTAAATGAAGTTGGTTTGAACCCTAGTTTCAAATTCAAACTCCATATGTGAAGGTTTAAATGCCCTTTATATGATTTGTCCTAAACATCAGTCATAAGTTGTTCTAACATGCATGAAAATGGTACAGATGGATAGATTGAATTTTTCTGATCATTTTTCATATATAAATCTTTTCAATCTGAGTTATAGACTATTTTCTATGATTTTTAGAAGTTTATACTATTTCTGGAATTTTATGAATTTGTTTTAATCCAGAAAACTATTAATTGCGTCAGCATGACGTCAGTGTGATCTCATCAGGTCAACAGGCGCGGTCCAGGTCAAACCTGACCAGTAGGGCCCACTGGTCAGTGATACAGAGTCAGCTACAGAGGCTGACACGTGGAACCCGGTGAATGCTGATGTGGCCAAGTCAAACTGACCGGTGGGGCCACGGCATTAGCTTAAACTAAGCAGGGAGATAAACTTGTGATTAATTAAGGGCGTGGAGCCCATTTGTCAGTGACCTAAGACTATTAGGTTAGCGCCTAATCTGCAGTTAGGCTGGCGTTTAACTAGGGTTAACTCGCCGGCGAGGTGCCGCGGCGGCGGGGTGGCTCGGGAATCGCCCACAGGGCATGGCTTGCGACATGGTTGGGTTCTACAGCGAGCTGGGGATCGTGCGCACCCAGCGGTGGCAGTGAGAGGGCGTGAGGTGGTCTGTAGCGGCGGCAGCGGCGAGTTGGGCAGAGGCCGGAGCTTTGGTGTCGACGGAATCGACGACACGGCGTGCGGGAGGACCAGCGGTTTGCACCTACGTGATCTACGAGAGCTCACGAACCCAACAGAGGCACGCATGGGACCAATTGGCCACCGGAGCCTCGTCGGCGACGAGCTCGTGCGGTGGCGTGCTTTGGGCATCAATGAAAACGGCGGCTACAGCGAGCGCTAGGCCGCGGGGTTAGGGGGAAATAACGGCAAAGCTCACAGTGATCACGAAGAGGGGCTCGGCTTGCTCGGAGATGTCCTGTGGCCGGCGAATCGACGACGGCGGTGGTCGGCTCCCGAGGACAAGGACGACGGCGATGGCGAGGCTGAGGGGCTCCCGGGCTTGTTTTGTTCTTCTCGTCGACGTGCAAAGCCGCGGCGGAGCCTAGGGATACGGTGAGGAGGTCAGGCGAGCTCGGTGGGCATGTTGGCAGTGAGCGGCGGCGGCGGCTAAGCTCGGGTGGTCGCGGGAGAGAGAGCGGAGATGGGGGAGGAGTTCCAGAGAGAGGGGGTTCGTGGCCGTCTCCGTGGTGCTGGGAGAGAGTCTCGGGGGTGTGAGGCAGGCAGGGAGGAGGTGGAGGCCTCGGGCGCGCAGGCGTCGACACGCCTCTGCCTACTGGCAGAGGTTGAAGACAACCGCTCCAGCCAGTGGGCTGGGCCGTCCAGCTAGCCGCGCTAGGTAAGTGCAGGTAAGGTTCCTCACTGTTCTAGTTGGGAACCATCATCTTGGTAACAAAGTCTTGTGCATGACCTAGGATTAGCACAACAACTCCTTTTCCTTGAACAAGTCAATCAGTGGCTTGGCGTGCTAGGGATACATATAGAATGGAGGTAGCTAATCTCCCAAACCAAAGTATACTTCGTGAAGGAAATATGCCCTAGAGGCAATAATAAAGTTATTATTTATTTCCTTATATCATGATAAATGTTTATTATTCATGCTAGAATTGTATTAACCGGAAACATAATACATGTGTGAATACATAGACAAACAGAGTGTCACTAGTATGCCTCTACTTGACTAGCTCGTTGATCAAAGATGGTTATGTTTCCTAGCCATAGACATGAGTTGTCATTTGATTAACGGGATCACATCATTAAGAGAATGATGTGATTGACATGACCCATTCCGTTAGCTTAGCACTCGATCGTTTAGTATGTTGCTATTGCTTTCTTCATGACTTATACATGTTCCTATGACTATGAGATTATGCAACTCCCGTTTACCGGAGGAACACTTTGTGTGCTACCAAACGTCACAACGTAACTGGGTGATTATAAAGGTGCTCTACAGGTGTCTCCAAAGGTACTTGTTGGGTTGGCGTATTTCGAGATTAGGATTTGTCACTCCGATTGTCGGAGAGGTATCTCTGGGCCCACTCAGTAATACACATCACTATAAGCCTTGCAAGCATTGTGACTAATGAGGTAGTTGCGGGATGATGTATTACGGAACGAGTAAAGAGACTTGCCGGTAACGAGATTGAACTAGGTATCGAGATACCGACAATCGAATCTCGGGCAAGTAACATACCGATGACAAAGGGAACAACGTATGTTGTTATGCGGTCTGACCGATAAAGATCTTCGTAGAATATGTGGGAACCAAT
The DNA here is from genome assembly GCF_018294505.1 of Triticum aestivum. NCBI lineage: Eukaryota > Viridiplantae > Streptophyta > Magnoliopsida > Poales > Poaceae > Triticum > Triticum aestivum. The sequence goes on from NC_057799.1 coordinate 539,654,304, forward strand.
ATGAGCAACCAATATGTCTACATAGTTCTCGAACCCGTAGGGTTCGCACGCTTAACGTTATGATGATAGTTATATTATGAGTTTATATGTTTTGATGTACCGAAGGTTGTTCGGAGTCCCGGATGTGATCACGGACATGACGAGGAGTCTCGAAATGGCCGAGACATAAAGATTGATATATTGGAAGCCTATGTTTGGACATCGGAAGTGTTCCGGGTGAAATCGGGATTTTTCCGGAGTACCGGGAGGTTACCGGAACCCCCCCCGTTAACTTAATGGGCCTTAGTGGGCCTCGGTGGAAGAGAGGAGAGGAGGCCAGGGCAGGGCCGCACGCCCCTCCCCCCAATCCGAATAGGACAAGGAGAAGGGGGCGGCGCCCCCCTTTCCTTCCTCTCCTCCTCCTCTTCCCCCCCTCTCTCTCCTAGTCCAACATGGAAAAGGGGGGGTCCTACTCCCGGTAGGAGTAGGACTCCTCCTGGCGCGCCTCTCCCCTTGGCCGGCCGAACCCCCCTTGCTCCTTTATATACGGGGGCAGGGGGCACCTCTAGACACACAATTGATCATTGATCTCTTAGCCGTGTGCGGTGCCCCCCTCCACCATATTACACCTCGATAATATCGTAGCGGTGCTTAGGCGAAGCCCTGCGTCGGTAGAACATCAACATTGTCACCACGCCGTCGTGCTGACGAAACTCTCCCTCAACACTCGGCTGGATCGGAGTTCGAGGGACGTCATCGAGCTGAACGTGTGCTGAACTCGGAGGTGCCGTGCGTTTGGTACTTGATCAGTCGGATCGTGAAGACATATGACTACATCAACCGCGTTGTGTTAACGCTTCCACTTTCGGTCTACGAGGGTACGTGGACAACACTCTCCCCTCTCGTTGCTATGCATCACCATGATCTTGCATGTGCGTAGAAATGTTTTGAAATTACTACGTTCCCCAACACTTCGCACATGCATGACTGACTTGGGATGATTCTAGAGGAAGCAACATTGACTTTCTTGAATTCACGGCGGCAACTTGCACTAAATGCACATGAACTTAGAGGAAGTCACTTCTTTCATCATGAGTTATACTTCAAGGGTTAACATGAAGATAATGTTTAAGAAAATTTCCAACACTAACTTAGATGTTCAACATGAATCATGGACAAGATGAAATATGGTTGATGATCTCAACATCAAATCATCGAGATTCCGCTGAAGATGGAATTCCACAACTATGTGAACAAGGTGATAGCATTGGTCAGACCCAAAAGATATAATGATGTATGCCCGAGGAAATAACCACGAGTAAGACAACATTACGAAAATCATTGGTTCTGATTTGATTTGACGATAGCCCATACTCAAATCAAAGATTGGTAAGATAATAGATCCAACAACTGATCACGAGGATCAATCAATGAAGATATCATCTTTCTTCAGCTAACACACGAACACAAGGATATCCCTTTGGCAATGAACTAAGTTAGACAAAGCTTTTATCTTCCAACTCTCCAAGTCATTGTTTAGCTTAACTAACTAGTTCAGGGTATCCAACACAGATTCTTGGAGAAAGGGTGGGTTACAAGAACCCAACTTGATCACGAACTCAACATAGCGGTCAGGTGACAACCTGGTAACACTTCCGAGAAGATATTCGGAAAATCACGAACCACCGATATGTTACTAAGCTCAAGAACAATATTGCTTTTCAGGGCAAGCGATGTTATCAAGAGAGTGATGGATTGACACAATCCTATCTCATTGATCGAGGAGTGCACCAGGGAAAATGGAGCCATATGGGATGATTATGTTTTGTAACCGAGTTATCGGCAACTGGCAGGAGCCATATGGTTGTCGCTTTATTGTATGCAATGCAATCGCCCTGTAATGCTTTACTTTATCACTAAGCGATAGCGGTAGCAGTAGAAGCATAAGATTGGCGAGACGACAATGATGCTACGATGGAGATCAAGGTGTCGCGCCGGTGATGATGGTGATCATGACGGTGCTTTAGAGATGGAGATCACAAGCACAAGATGATGATGGCCATATCATATCACTTATATTGATTGCATGTGATGTTTATCTTTTATGCATCTTATCTTGCTTTGATTGATGGTAGAATTATAAGATGATCCCTCACTAAATTATCAAAGTATAAGTGTTCTCCCTGAGTATGCACCGTTGCGAAAGTTCTTCGTGCTGAGACACCACGTGATGATCGGGTGTGATAGGCTCTACGTTCAAATACAATGGGTGCAAAACAGCTGCACACGCGGAATACTCAGGTTAAACTTGACGAGCCTAGCATATAACAGATATGGCCTCGGAACACGGAGACCGAAAGGTCAAGCGTGAATCATATAGTAGATATGATCAACATAGTGATGTTCACCATTGAAACTACTCCATCTCACGTGATGATCGGACATGGTTTAATTGATATGGATCACGTGATCACTTAGAGGATTAGAGGGATGTCTATCTAAGTGGGAGTTCTTAAGTAATATGATTAATTAAACTTGAATTTATCATGAACTTAGTACCTGATAATATCTTGCTTGTCTTCGTTAATTGTAGATAGATGGCCCGTGCTGTTGTTCCGTTGAATTTTAATGCGTTCCTTGAGAAAGCAAAGTTGAAAGATGATGGTAGCAATTACATGGACTGGGTCCATAACTTGAGGATTATCCTCATTGCTGCACAGAAGAATTACGTCCTGGAAGCACCGATGGGTGCCAGGCCTACTGTAAGAGCAACACCAGAAGTTATGAACGTCTGGCAGAGCAAAGCTGATGACTACTCGATAGTTCAGTGTGCCATGCTTTACGGCTTAGAACCGGGTCTTCAACGACATTTTGAACGTCATGGAGCATATGAGATGTTTCAGGAGTTGAAGTTAATATTTCAAGCAAATGCCCGGATTGAGAGATATGAAGTCTCCAATAAGTTCTACAGCTGCAAGATGGAAGAGAATAGTTCTGTCAGTGAGCATATACTCAAAATGTCTGGGTATAATAATCACTTGATTCAACTAGGAGTTAATCTTCCGGATGATAGCGTCATTGACAGAATTCTTCAATCACTGCCACCAAGCTACAAGAGCTTCGTGATGAACTATAACATGCAAGGGATGAATAAGACAATTCCCGAGCTCTTCGCAATGCTAAAGGCAGCGGAGGTAGAAATCAAAAAGGAGCATCAAGTGTTGATGGTCAATAAGACCACTAGTTTCAAGAAAAAAGGCAAAGGGAAGAAGAAGGGGAACTTCAAGAAGAACAGCAAGCAAGTTGCTGTTCAGGAGAAGAAACCCAAATCTGGACCTAAACTTGAGACTGAGTGCTTCTACTGCAAGCAGACTGGTCACTGGAAGCGGAACTGCCCCAAGTATTTGGCGGATAAGAAGGATGGCAAGGTGAACAAAGGTATATGTGATATACTTGTTATTGATGTGTACCTTACCAGAGCTCGCAGTAGCACCTGGGTATTTCATACTGGTTCTGTTGCTAATATTTGCAACTCGAAACAGGGACTATGGATTAAGCGAACATTGGCCAAGGACGAGGTGACGATGCGCGTGGGAAACAGTTCCAAAGTCGATGTGATCGCCGTTGGCACGCTACCTCTACATCTACCTTCAGGATTAGTATTAGACCTAAATAATTGTTATTTGGTGCCAGCGTTGAGCATGAACATTATATCTGGATCTTGTTTGATGCGAGACGGTTATTCATTTAAATCAGAGAATAATGGTTGTTCTATTTATATGAGTAATATCTTTTATGGTCATGCACCCTTGAAGAGTGGTCTATTTTTAATGAATCTCGGTAGTAGTGACACACATATTCATAATGTCGAAGCCAAAAGATGCAGAGTTGATAATGATAGTGCAACTTATTTGTGGCACTGCCGTTTAGGTCATATCGGTGTAAAGCGCATGAAGAAACTCCATAATGATGGACTTTTGGAATCACTTGATTATGAATCACTTGGTACTTGCGAACCGTGTCTCATGGGCAAGATGACTAAAACACCGTTCTCCGGAACTATGGAGAGAGCAACTGATTTGTTGGAAATCATACATACAGATGTATGTGGTCCGATGAATATTGAGGCTCGTAGCGGATATCGTTATTTTCTCACCTTCACAGATGATTTGAGCAGATATGGGTATATCTACTTAATGAAACATAAGTCTGAAACATTTGAAAAGTTCAAAGAATTTCAGAGCGAAGTTGAAAATCATCGTAACAAGAAAATAAAGTTTCTACGATCAGATCGTGGAGGAGAATATTTGAGTTACGAGTTTGGCCTACATTTGAAACAATGCGGAATAGTTTCGCAACTCACGCCACCCGGAACACCACAGCGTAATGGTGTGTCCGAACGTCGTAATCGTACTTTACTAGATATGGTGCGATCTATGATGTCTCTTACTGATTTACCGCTATCATTTTGGGGTTATGCTTTAGAGACGGCTGCATTCACTCTAAATAGGGCACCATCGAAATCCGTTGAGACGACGCCTTATGAACTATGGTTTGGCAAGAAACCAAAGTTGTCGTTTCTTAAAGTTTGGGGTTGCGATGCTTATGTGAAGAAACTTCAACCTGATAAGCTCGAACCTAAATCGGAGAAATGTGTATTCATAGGATACCCAAAGGAGACTGTTGGGTACACCTTCTATCACAGATCCGAAGGCAAGACATTCGTTGCTAAGAATGGATCCTTTCTAGAGAAGGAGTTTCTCTCGAAAGAAGTGAGTGGGAGGAAAGTAGAACTTGATGAGGTAACTGTACCTGCTCCCTTATTGGAAAGTAGATCATCACAGAAACCAGTTTCTGCGACACCTACACCAATTAGTGAGGAAGTTAATGATAATGATCATGAAACTTCAGATCAAGTTATTACTGAACCTCGTAGGTCAACCAGATTAAGATCCGCACCAGAGTGGTACGGTAATCCTGTTCTGGAGGTTATGTTACTAGACCATGACGAACCTACGAACTATGAAGAAGCGATGGTGAGCCCAGATTCCGCAAAATGGCTTGAGGCCATGAAATCCGAGATGGGATCCATGTATGAGAACAAAGTATGGACTTTGGTTGACTTGCCCGATGATCGGCAAGCTATTGAAAATAAATGGATCTTCAAGAAGAAGACTGACGCTGACGGTAATGTTACTGTCTATAAAGCTCGACTTGTTGCGAAGGTTTTCGACAAGTTCAAGGGATTGACTACGATGAGACCTTCTCACCCGTAGCGATGCTCAAGTCTGTCCGAATCATGTTAGCAATTGCCGCATTTTATGATTATGAAATTTGGCAAATGGATGTCAAAACTGCATTCCTGAATGGATTTCTGGAAGAAGAGTTGTATATGATGCAACCGGAAGGTTTTGTCGATCCAAAGGGAGGTAACAAAGTGTGCAAGCTCCAGCGATCCATTTATGGACTAGTGCAAGCCTCTCGGAGTTGGAATAAACGCTTTGATAGTGTGATCAAAGCATTTGGTTTTATACAGACTTTTGGAGAAGCCTGTATTTACAAGAAAGTGAGTGGGAGCTCAGTAGCATTTCTGATATTATATGTGGATGACATATTGCTAATTGGAAATGATATAGAATTTCTGGATAGCATAAAGGGATACTTGAATAAGAGTTTTTCAATGAAAGACCTCGGTGAAGCTGCATATATATTAGGCATCAAGATCTATAGAGATAGATCAAGACGCTTAATTGGACTTTCACAAAGCACATACCTTGACAAAGTTTTGAAGAAGTTCAAAATGGATCAAGCAAAGAAAGGGTTCTTGCCTGTACTACAAGGTGTGAGATTGAGTAAGACTCAATGCCCGACCACTGCAGAAGATAGAGAGAAGATGAAAGATGTTCCCTATGCTTCAGCCATAGGCTCTATCATGTATGCAATGCTGTGTACCAGACCTGATGTGTGCCTTGCTATAAGTTTAGCAGGGAGGTACCAAAGTAATCCAGGAGTGGATCACTGGACAGCGGTCAAGAACATCCTAAAATACCCGAAAAGGACTAAGGATATGTTTCTCGTTTATGGAGGTGACAAAGAGCTCAGCAAAAATGGTTACGTTGATGCAAGCTTTGACACTGATCCGGACAATTCTAAATCGCAAACCGGATACGTGTTTACATTGAACGGTGGAGCTGTCAGTTGGTGCGGTTCTAAGCAAAGTGTCATGGCGGGATCTACATGTGAAGCGGAGTACATAGCTGCTTCGGAAGCAGCAAATGAAGGAGTCTGGATGAAGGAGTTCATATCCGATCTAGGTGTCATACCTAGTGCATCGGGACCAATGAAAATCTTTTGTGACAATACTGGTCCAATTGCCTTAGCAAAGGAATCCAGATTTCACAAGAGAACCAAGCACATCAAAAGATGCTTCAATTCCATCCGGGATTTAGTCCAGGTGGGAGACATAGAAATTTGCAAGATACATACGGATCTGAATGTTGCAGACCCGTTGACTAAGCCTCTTCCACGAGCAAAACATGATCAACACCAAGACTCCATGGGTGTAAGAATCATTACTGTGTAATCTAGATTATTAACTCTAGTGCAAGTGGGAGACTAAAGGAAATATGCCCTAGAGGCAATAATAAAGTTATTATTTATTTCCTTATATCATGATAAATGTTTATTATTCATGCTAGAATTGTATTAACCGGAAACATAATACATGTGTGAATACATAGACAAACAGAGTGTCACTAGTATGCCTCTACTTGACTAGCTCGTTGATCAAAGATGGTTATGTTTCCTAGCCATATACATGAGTTGTCATTTGATTAACGGGATCACATCATTAGGAGAATGATGTGATTGACATGACCCATTCCGTTAGCTTAGCACTCGATCGTTTAGTATGTTGCTATTGCTTTCTTCATGACTTATACATGTTCCTATGACTATGAGATTATGCAACTCCCGTTTACCGGAGGAACACTTTGTGTGCTACCAAACGTCACAACGTAATTGGGTGATTATAAAGGTGCTCTACAGGCGTCTCCAAAGGTACTTGTTGGGTTGGCGTATTTCGAGATTAGGATTTGTCACTCCGATTGTCGGAGAGGTATCTCTAGGCCCACACAGTAATACACATCACTATAAGCCTTGCAAACATTGTGACTAATAAGTTAGTTGCGGGATGATGTATTACGGAAGGAGTAAAGAGACTTGCCGGTAACGAGATTGAACTAGGTATCGAGATACCGACGATCGAATCTCGGGCAAGTAACATACCGATGACAAAGGGAACAATGTATGTTGTTATGCGGTCTGACCGATAAAGATCTTCGTAGAATATGTGGGAACCAATATGAGCATCTAGGTTCCGCTATTGTTATTGACCGGAGAGGTGTCTCGGTCATGTCTACATAGTTCTCGAACCCGTAGGGTCCGCACGCTTAACGTTACGATGACAGTTATATTATGAGTTTATATGTTTTGATGTACCGAAGGTTGTTCGGAGTCTCGGATGTGATCACGGACATGACGAGGAGTCTCGAAATGGTCGAGACATAAAGATTGATATATTGGAAGCCTATGTTTGGACATCGGAAGTGTTCCGGGTGAAATCGGGATTTTTCGGGAGTACGGGGAGGTTACCGGAACCCCCCCGGTAACTTAATGGGCCTTATTGGGCCTAGGTGGAAGAGAGGAGAGGAGGCCAGGGCAGGGCCGCACGCCCCTCCCCCCAATCCGAATAGGACAAGGAGAAGGGGGCGGCGCCCCCCCTTTCCTTCCTCCCCTCCACCTCTTCCCCCTCTCTCTCCTAGTCCAACATGGAAAAGGGGGGAGTCCTACTCCCGGTAGGAGTAGGACTCCTCCTGGCGCGCCTCTCCCCTTGGCCGGCCGAATCCCCCTTGCTCCTTTATATATGGGGGCAGGGGGTACCTCTAGACACACAATTGATCATTGATCTCTTAGCCGTGTGTGGTGCCCCCCTCCACCATATTACACCTCGATAATATTGTAGCGGTGCTTAGGCGAAGCCCTGCGTCGGTAGAACATCAACATTGTCACCACGCCGTCGTGCTGACGAAACTCTCCCTCAACACTCGGCTGGATCGGAGTTCGAGGGACGTCATCGAGCTGAACGTGTGCTGAACTTGGAGGTGCCGTGCGTTCGGTACTTGATCGGTCGGATCGTGAAGACGTACGACTACATCAACCGCGTTGTGTTAATGCTTCCGCTTTCGGTCTACGAGGGTACGTGGACAACACTCTCCCCTCTCATTGCTATGTATCACCATGATCTTGCATGTGCGTAGAAATGTTTTGAAATTACTACGTTCCCCAACACTTCGCACATGCATGACTGACTTGGGATGATTCCAGAGGAAGCAACATTGACTTTCTTGAATTCACGGTGGCAACTTGCACTAAATGCACATGAACTTAGAGGAAGTCACTTCTTTCATCATGAGTTATACTTCAAGCGTTAACATGAAGATAATGTTTAAGAAAATTTCCAACACTAACTTAGATGTTCAACATGAATCATGGACAAGATGAAATGTGGTTGATGAGCTCAACATCAAATCATCGAGATTCCGATGAAGATGGAATTCCACAACTATGTGAACAAGGTGATAGCATTGGTCAGACCCAAAAGATATAATGATGTATGCCCGAGGAAATAACCACGAGTAAGACAACATTACCAAAATCATATGGTTCTGATTTGATTTGACGATAGCCCATACTCAAATCAAAGATTGGTAAGATAATAGATCCAACAACTGATCACGAGGATCAATCAATGAAGATATCATCTTTCTTCAGCTAACACACGAACACAAGGATATCCCTTTGGCAATGAACTAAGTTAGACAAAGCTTTTATCTTCCAACTCTCCAAGTCGTTGTTTAGCTTAACTAACTAGTTCAGGGTATCCAACACAAATTCTTGGAGAAAGGGTGGGTTACAAGAACCCAACTTGATCACGAACTCAACATAGCGGTCAGGTGACAACCTGGTAACACTTCCGAGAAGATATTCGGAAAATCACGAACCACCGATATGTTACTAAGCTCAAGAACAATATTGCTTTTCAGGGCAAGCGATGTGATCAAGAGAGTGATGGATTGACACAATCCTATCTCATTGATCGAGGAGTGCACCAGGGAAAATGGACTAGGTCGCATGATAAATCTTAGGATGATGATTCAATAACCAACACACTAAAAATAAGATTATTGTCCATTAACTACCAAGCAATGGAGTTGCTAGGAGTATTGATTTCACAGATCACAGTTCACTTGTCAGCACCGGTTACAACGAACACGGAGACCGAGGAATGAACAATGATGGAGAGAAGTATCACTGCGTCAAGAATTCATAAGAGATGGTGCAATACTCGTGACAATCCTGACATGAAGAGGGCAACACTCCAAGGTAGAACAAAAGAAAAGCTGGATTGGCATTTTGATCTGCGGGGTACAACTACTTTGACCCAATCCTATATATGGATGAGGTACCGGAGTTTGTTTCTCCTAGTCATTCCGGAATAGAATGGCTTGATGGACCACAAGAATAATAGGCATCGATGAGCACAAATGAACACATACTCTTGGCTATCAACTGATAGATGATGGTCATGATACAACTAAAGAGGAACAACTCAAGGAACATATAACCTTCTGAGTTGTGGATGCATAGATTAGTATGTCGAGCAAAGCTCAACATTTCTTCCCGATAACCCATGCAGAAAGGTAGGACTGGTAGAGTCACAACATAGAATGTGGAACTCATTGGGAGCACTCTTGTTGTGATCTTTTGGTTCAAAGAACTTCTGCCTTAATGGTTCATGGTATTGGAAGAACGATATACCACGGAACCTCGAGGACTATCACAAGGTTACTAATATCCTAAAGGAACTATCAAACACTAGCAACATGAAGTAAGTAGGGTGAATCTCGAGTTCAAGAACCCAGAAATGGAATGCCTACTAACTAATAACATCACGGGATGCTTTCGAGAATGGTGGCCAGAGTTACCACACTGCGGATATAAAGCATTGCTAGATTAGTGGGTGGTTCTCTAGGATGCCTAAGGTCATAATACTAGCTCCAACATATATGTCAAGGAAATGGAGTACCTCAACAGACCGATGTAGTATGGTTAACCTGGAAAGACATCGGAATCAGGGAGGAAAGATTTTCAAATGCATCAGATTGTTTAGAAACCTGGGATGAGTCGGACAGCATAACGGCTGTAACTACTCAAAAAAGATTTGACACATCCTGAAAAATGGTGGCATAACCACTTAACATCACAATTTCAAGGTTCCGAGATCAACTGTCACCACACGGAGGTAGTAGAAACTGAACTAAGGCTTGAATCCATCAATCCTATAAGTCTACGAATTAGTAACACGTGATCCTGATAGAAAGAATAGAAAGCCTAGTTCCTTAACCCCGTAGGAAAGATAGGATGACTCGGATCAGAAGGGCATAAGGTAAAGGAGTAAAAAGAGCCTTACGTTCCCTTCCATAATCAATTCCCTTATATAACTAAAGCATTTCTAGACTCAACTTCGACTAGTTTGGCTTGGTAATCCTACAGGCAGTCAGGCTCTGATAGCAAAGCTGTCAGGACCCCGATCCTAAGTCACACCGATCTAGCATGTAACACATCATATCACTTTGCGGCCTCATGCACGGTATTCCCACGAGTGCCACCTTACCTGGCCCGGGACCGTTTGCGCCTTTTGGCTCACGTATATGATAGTGTTGCTAGTATCCATATGACAGAGAACCTGGGCCGACATGACTAGTCGTAAACCCAAAGTGGCACTAACTTACAGGGACAAGCATACATGACCCAGCAATGAACGTGTCGGTCATCAACAAGTGAATCCAGGCTGTAGCAGCTGGGCTAATAGGATTCTGAAGAATCTGGGCTGTAGCAGGCTAACAGGACTCCGGTAGACACCGTGTTACATTTCCCCGAAGGGACAGACACAGGAATGAAGAAGGACACATGCCGGCCAGCCTAAGTGTTCCGGAGAAGTAGCAAGCTACCATCGCTCAGTGGAAGCACTAGGAGACATTTCCCGGTAAGAGAGGCTACCAAGGATAAACAACTAGGTTGTCGGATCCCACACATACCAAGCATTTCAAATCATACACACAATATGCTCGATATGTGCAAATACAACATGGCATCACAACAAAACTCTACAACTCAAAGTATTTATTCATTAGGCTCCGAGGAGCCGGATATTACAAACATGGGTCTGATGACCCAGCATTCTAGTCATACAAGCATCAAGCACATGCGGAAGCTTAACTTGTCTGAGTACAGACAACTACAAATGAAAAAGGCTGAGAAGCCTGACTACCTACAAGACACTGCCGAGGGCACAAGATTGTAGCTGAGGTAACAAGCTAAATGTCGAAGTCCACGCAGAGCTACTAGTGAGACTGAAGTCTCTCTGCAAAAACATAAATTAAGCAAATGTGAGTACAAATGTACCCAGCACGACTTACATCAGAACTAGCTACACATGCATCAGTATCAAAAATGGGTGGTGGAGTTTAACTGCAGAAAGCCAGCTTTGACTCGGTGGCTATCCTGAACTATGACTGCTAGTAACTCTTTTGAGGTGGCGCACACGAGTCCACATATTCACCAATCAATACACCACTATGGATCCGCTCCCGTCTCCCTACGAGAACACCATCCATAGCACTCACGCTTATCTTGCGCATTTTAGAGTATCCACTTTCACTTGTCTATGAACTGTACAGGCAACCCAGAAGTCCTTTACCGCGGACACGGCTATTCAAATTGATCATTTATAACCCAACATGGGTGTACTTCACACACGCTCTCGCCACTTACCACCATCTACACGTCGTGTATCTCGGCAACCTTCAAGCGGAAGCCTGGCGAGGGAGTCGGCCACGACCTGACTAACCACACAAGTCTCTAATCCAGGTTTATCGCCTATTCGGGTTCCATCCGCAAGGAGATCCGGCCGGGGTGTCGCTCACGGCCCCATGCAGGGTTCCCAAGCCCACCTCGATGGATGGATCTACGCTTGGTACACCATCCCACGGTGCCTAGTCTGTCCCAAGCCCACCTGTACCGGGTGCCACTTGGTAGACTACTAGCACAGCCTAGAAACACCAGAAACTAGTTGTAACTCGTGGACAGAGATCAGGTTGATTTATAAGTCGAGAGAGCTTGGAGTGCCCGGAGCCCAATGTGTGGTAGTAGCTGTTCATGGATCACAAACACAGAACTTAGTTCCTGAGGACGGTTTGAATGAGACAACCCACCATGTACTCCTACATGGCCTCTCACCACTACCTTTACCAAATCGTGTTCACACACTTAGCTCACACACAGTAGGACATGTTCATCACCATTCCAATTCATCCCCGATGAATCAGACCTGACTCAACTCTAAGCAGTAGCAGGCATGACAAACAAGCATGAATGAGTAGGCACATCAGGGCTCAAACAACTCCTACTCATGCTAGTGGGTTTCATCTATTTACTGTGGCAATGACAGGTCATGCAGAGGAAAGGGGTTCAACTACCGCAACATGTAATAGTTGAATCGTTGTTGTCCTAATGCAGTAAAAGAGAGCAGGAGCGAGAGAGTGGGATTGCATCGAAATGAACATGGGGGTTTTTCTTGCCTGGCACTACTGAAGATAGTATAGCTCTTCATCGGTGTCATCGATCACATCGTCGAAACCACGTCTACTGAGAGGGGACAAATACCTGCAAACAAGAAAGAACACAATCAATGCAATGCAACAATATGATGCATGAATGTGACATGGTAATATGCTGTTATTTGATCTAATGCAACTAGCAACAAGTTAAATGAAGTTGGTTTGAACCCTAGTTTCAAATTCAAACTCCATATGTGAAGGTTTAAATGCCCTTTATATAATTTGTCCTAAACAGCAGCCATAAGTTGTTCTGACATGCATGAAAATGGTACAGATGGATAGGTTGAATTTTTCTGATCATTTTTCATATATAAATCTTTTCAATCTGAGTAATAGATTATTTTCTATGATTTTCAGAAGTTTATACTATTTCTGGAATTTTCTGAATTTTTTTAATCCAAAAAATATTAATTGTGTCAGCATGACGTCGGTGTGATGTCATCAGGTCAACAGGCGCGGTCCAGGTCAAACCTGACCAGTAGGGCCCACTAGTCAGTGATACAGAGTCAGCTACAGAGGCTGACACGTGGGACCCCGTCAATGCTGACGTGGCCAAGTCAAACTGACCGGTGGGGCCACGACATTAGCTTAAACTAAGCAGGGAGATAAACCTGTGATTAATTAAGGGCGTGGGGCCCATTTGTCAGTGACCTAAGACTATTAGGTCAACGCCTAATCTGCAGTTAGGCTGGCGTTTAACCGGGGTTAACTCGCCGGCGAGGTGCCGCGGCGGCGGGGTGGCTCGGGAATCGCCCACAGGGCACGGCTTGCGACGCGGTTGGGTTCTACGGCGAGCTGGGGCTCATGCGCATCCAGCGGTGGTAGTGAGAGGGCGCGAGGTGGTCTGTAGCGGCCGCAGCGGCGAGTTGGGTAGAGGCCGGAGCTCTGGTGTCGACAGAATCGACGACACGGCGCGCGGGAGGAACAGCGGTTTGCACCTACGTGATCTACGAGAGCTCACGAACTCAGCGGAGGCATGCACGGGACCAACTGGCCACCGGAGCCTCGTCGGCGACGAGCTCATGCGGCGGCGTGCGTCGGGCATCAATGAAAACGGCGGCTACAACGAGCTCTAGGCCGCGGGGTTAGGGGGAAACAACGGCGAAGCTCACAGTGATCACAAGAGGGGCTCGGCTTGCTCGGGGATGTCCTGTGGTCGGCGAATTGACGACGGCGGTGGTCGTCTCCCAAGGATAAGGACGACAGCGATGGCGAGGCTGAGGGGCTCCCGAGCTTTTTTTGTTCTTCTCGTCAACGTGCAGAGCCACGACGGAGCCTAGGGATACGGTGAGGAGGTCAGGCGAGCTCGGTGGGCGTGTTGGCAGTGAGCGGCGGCGATGGCTAAGTTCAGGTGGTCACGGGAGAGAGAACGGAGAAGGGGGATGAGTTCCCAAGAGAGGGGGGGGGGTTCGTGGCCATCTCCGTGGCGCTGGGAGAGAGTCTCGGGGGTGTGAGGCAGGCAGGGAGGAGGTGGAGGCCTCGGGCGCGCGGGCGTTGACACGCCTCTGCCTACTGGCAGAGGTTGAAGACAACCCCTCCAGCCAGTGGGTTGGGTTGTCCAGCTGGCCGCGCCAGGTAAGTGCAGGTAAGGTTCCTCTCTCTTCTCTGTTTTCTCTTTTGTTTCTGTTTTCTATTTATTTCCTCTGTGTTTTGATTTAGTTTTAGGACTAAATCATTTTATTAAATTCTGAAAATAATTATGGGCACTATCTGAATTATTCCAGAGGCCCTCAAGTGATTCCAGAATAATTGGTGCATTTAAAATATTTATAGAATTCAAATGCCCAATTCAAATACATTATGATTTAATTCAAAAATCCAGGAATGACCTAGAAATATGTTCATCATTTTTGGCAGAGGTTTTCACCTTTATCAGAAATCATGAACATTTTCAAAGGGCATTTCGGGATCATTGAAAATGATTTTATTTGAACCTATTTGAATTCATTAGGCGCTAGGGCTTGGATCAATCCCCATTTCAACTTTCAAAGAAATTTAGACATGATGCATGGATGCTTGTGCAACTATTTGCAATCAAATTCTAGGGCTGTGACAACTCACCCCCACTAAACAAGAATCTCGTCCTGAGATTCAAGACGTGAGGTAAGAAGACAGAGGGGACGCAAAGCTAACACAATCTTCATGATCCAATTGTCCTTCTTGATGATGTTGATTCATTGCTTCAAATTGATTTTGACGTCTTTGTTTTCGAGATCTTCATCCAACATGACAATGAGAAGAAAGGGAAACTCTAAAGAGCCAATCTTCTAAAAGATCGAGCAACTCACGATCAACTCACAAAATGAGACATAGTAAACTCTCTCAAGTTGAGACACAAAACACACATCAGGGTGATGGAAGAAAAAGATGACGATTGCTCAATTTGGTAGGCAACAATTCCACGCTAGAGTAGAATGGTGCATGGTTTTCAAAGTAGCGAGGAGATTGATTGCCATGATTCCATAACGGGCCACCTTAGAGGAGGTGACTCGTAGGATTATTCCCTTAAGTGGCAAAAGGATTACTTTTGATACAGAGATCATTGAAACTCTTCACACCGGCCTAAAGTAATCACCATCGATCATTTGAAGGAGTTCGAAAGAATGACATACTCGGACTAGACTGGATGATGTGGACTACCTTGTTGAAGACAACGTGATGGATGATTTATTCTTATCATCGAGAAAGGATAGGGCCCAAGGTAAGCCCACTTTTGAGGATGATCCTGAATAACAGTTATTGAGAAGGCAGACCATAGTAAAATGGCACAATGGCGGTGCAAGCTGGGGACAAGATGCAAACGTTGAAATGTTCCAACCATCATTTCTGCCTGAGATTCAGATCCGATTGGTGACAAGATATTCCAGACATCCGCGTGTCTGAAAAGGAAAGTTTGCAACACAAATCAACGAGATAGGATCGCGAGATTCTCGGGAAATGAACTATGATAGCAAGCTCCAAAACATGAGCTGGTTCTGCTACACACATGTGAACACGCTGTCCCAGACAAGCATGACCACATGGTAGTCTTACAACAAGCACTACCTAGTTATGGTTGGGAACCATCATGTTGGTAACAAAGTCATGTGCATGACCTAGGATTAGCACAACAACTCCTTTTCCTTGAACAAGTCAATCAGTGGCTTGGCGTGCTAGGGATACATATAGAATGGAGGTAGCTAATCTCACAAACCAAAGTATACTTCGCACATGCATGACTGACTTGCACTACAAAAAAAAGACACATCCGTGACATTTTGGGCCGAACGAATTTTTTTGTCATACTTATGACACTTCTATGACGATAATTGTGACAAAACCCGGTATCATCATAGATGTGGTGGGGTCCTACTTCTATGTCAAAAAATCATGACAGAAAATGGGCTTTTTGTCCTGGGCGGGCCGGAGATGCAGCTGCATGACATTCTTTAGGCCGTCCATGACGGAAAAAACCATGGTAGAAGCGAGGGCGAGGAAAATATCGGGGTGTTCCTGGTTACGGTGGGTGGTCGAGGCTGAGCGATGTGCGTTTCTCTCATACACGCACGCGCGTGGGTGAGAGGCATTGGGCTCTAACTGAACCCGAGCAAGGCGTTGGGCTCTAACTGAACCCGAGCGATTGCACTGCAGGCTACGCGTTACTGAACCCGAGCGATTGATCGATGGCTGTTAACTGAACCCGATCGAGCGATTCCTTCGCTACTACTGCTAACTGAAGCCGATCGATGCTGCCTTTGGATGAACAGTGAGCGTTGCTAGGGGGGTTGGATGAACAGTTCCCGGTGGGGGTGGATGAACAGGACCCCGTGTGTTGCCTCTGGATGAACAGGACCCCGATCGATCGAGCCGGTTGGGGCTGGATGAACAGGACCCCGTGGACGGCTGGATGAACAGGACCACCCCGTGGAGGGCTGGATGAACAGTAGAAGGTGGAGGGCTGGATGAACAGTAGAAGGTGGAGGGCTGGATGAACAGTAGCCCGTGGAGGGGTGGTTGAACAGGAGCCCGTGGAGAGGGCTGGTTGAACAGTAGCCGGTGGAGTAGCGCGCGGTGGAGGCTGGATGAACAGGAGCCCGTGGATGAATAGTCACAGGTGGAGGCTGGAAGAGGTCGACGGTGGATGAAAAGTAGCCCGTGGAGGCTGGAGGGGGTCGACGGTGGAGATGAACAGTATCCTCCTGTTTTGCGGTACGCCACACCCCTACCGATGAACAAGACCCCCGTTTCAACCGTAGCGCTCCAACATAAGTCTGTTTCCTCCGTTTTGCGGTACGCCACACCCCTCCCGATCAACAGGACCCCCGTTTCGACCGTAGGAGGTCCGTTTCCTCCGTTTTGCGGTATGCCAGACCCCTCCCGATGAACAGGATCCCGTTTCGACCGTGGCCCGTCGAACACAAGGCCATTTCCTCTGTTCTGCGGTACGCCAGGCCTCGTTTCCATCGGCTGTTCCGTCCAAGCCCCCCCGATGAACATGACAACGCATTCCGTTCCGACCCAGCCGGTTGGCTCCCCATGAACACGACGACGACACAGTTTCTCCGTTCCGACCCAGCCATGTACACGAGCCCTGGCCGTATGTATGCGCGAGTAGGCGTTTGAGACCTTGCTCGTATGTACGTACGTGGCCGTATTTTCTTTCTTGCACACTGGCCGCTGTACGTACGTGTACATGCTACGTGCGCGCCTCTACTACGACACATGCACGCCTCTACATCAACCAGTATGTACGTACACGTTTGCGACCAGAATGACAACGCTACGTACGCTTCGACCAGGTGGGTCCCGACTGTCAGGCACTTCCTTGCTTGCGAAGATGTAGTGGTGGGTCCCAACAGTCAGGTGGCGAATCGTTTTTTTTTGCCCGGACGCACTTCCTTGCGTGCGAAGATGTAGCTGGTGGGTCCCAGCAGTCAGGGGGAAATGTTTTTTTCATGAAATACGGTGGCCCGTCCGGTGGGTCCCCGCTGTCAAGTGGAGGAATAATTATTTTGCGCGTAATAAGGAGGCACTTCCTTGCTGCGACCGTGGACCCAGCTGTCAACCTCACCATGTACAGTCCACGTCTGATGGAAGCCGTTCCTTGACCACGTTGACCACGCCGCACCGAGAGCACCAGGGCGGTGGACGACGGCGAGGCCTAGGAAGGGGACGACGCGGAGCCGGGGAAGACGCGGCAGTGGATGCCCACGCGTAGAGGAGTATGAGGGTTCACTGGTTCGCTGCGGTGTGAGGCTGCCGTTGCCGCAGAATAACAGGGGATGTGGGTGAGTAGAGGGATGGCCTGGCCAGCGGTGGGAGTAGTAGGGGCGGTGAGGCCTCCGCGGCATCGCAGCCGGCCATGGGAGGCAGGAGCACGAGGCACGACCGGCGCTGGTTTGGGCGGCTGGGTCAAGAAGACCAGAGGTTGAAGAAGCACTAAGGCCGTTGGATGGACATCGTACGGTCACTGGAGCTAGAATCGTGCATATTGACTAAGTTGACAAAGCCCTCCGTCCCTATCAACTTAGTAGGCCCACAAGTCAGCCTCCCACTATACTGGGTCCCAGCTAGCAGGGGGAGTATTCATTTTTTGTGCATAATAAGGAGGCACTTCCTTGCGTGCGAAGATATAGCTGGTGGGTCCAAGCTGTCAGCAGCGGTAATGTTTTTTTCGCGAAATACAGAGGCCCTATCGGTGGTTCCCAGATGTCAGGTGGAGGAATCATTATTTTGCGCGTAATAAGGAGGCATTTCCTTGCGTGCGGCCATGGACCCAGCTGTCAGCCTCTCCACGTACAGTCCACTTCAGATGCATGTCGGTCGTTGACCACGTTGACCAGGCCGCGCCGAGAGCACCAGGGCGGTGGACGACGGCGAGGCCTAGGAAGGGAATGACACGGAGCCAGGGAAGACTCGGCAGTTGTTTCCCACGCGGAGGGGAGTACGACTGTACGAGGGTTTACTGGTTCGTCTGCCATCGCCGGAGAATAACAGCAGGTGTGGGTGAGTAGAGGGATGGCTAGGCCAGCGATGGGAGTACGGTGGGGCGGTGAGGCCTGCGCGGCAGCACAGCCGGCCGCGGGGAGGAGGGAGCAGGCAGTCCCGCCGGCGCTTGTTTGAGCGGCTGGAGCAGGAAGAGCAGAGATTGAAGAAGCACGACGGCCGTTGGATGGACATCCAACAGTCACTGCTTGTGCGTCAACCTTTTTTTAGGAAAGCCTCAAATCTGTGGAAAACAGCATACAACCCATCTGCCATTATTTCTAATAATTTACAACCCATTTGCTAATTCTTAAGGTTTTTTTGGAGCCCATATTCTTTTTGTTAGCATTATAGCCCATATTGTGGCCACGGTTAAAAATTATACGAAATTTTGGATATTTCGGTGCAGTCCGAACTGTTTTTAATCCCGAAATTTTGAGTCACATTCAAACTGATTTTAAAAATAAATGTATATCAATATAAAATCCAACAAATTGTCCACGCATAAAAATCAATGCAATTTAAAATCTCGAAATGAAAAAAAAAGAAATTTGAAACTAATTGCCGGTTTGATGTGTTTTAAAAATGTACAGCCCATTTCTCATTACTGATAGGCCATTTTCTCGGCCAGCCGAATGAAGCTCTCCTCGTCTTGAAAGATCTGTAGCCCAACAGGCCTGACAAAGCGACTTACTTGGCAAATCACAAAAAAACTGGGCTAGCCACTTTCAGAAAGAAAAAAACTACTGGGTTGGTCTGTGGTAAACATAATAGAGAAGGCTGTCTAGACAGGTCAGAGTGCCCTGCACAGCCCAGTTGACTCCCTACTTCCGTCTCAAAAACAAATTAGTAAATGCCACTCTAATTATGGCGATTCATAAAAATGCCACTGCAATTTCCAAACTTTGAAAAATGCCACTGCAATTTTTGCAAACTTTGGAAAACGCCACTGCAATTTGCAAACTTTGAAAAGCGCCACTCCAGACTTTGAAAAATGCCACTGGAAATGGCATTTTTTAAAGTTTGGAAATTGTAGTGGCATTTCTTAGAAACACCAGATTTGGAGTGGCATTTATCAAATTAACCCAAAACAAAAATAACTGGGCGAGCTGCTGGGTCCCTGGTGTCAGCCGCTCGTTGTGCAATTCTCTCGTTTATTGACTACGTTGACAATGGCATGGGACCCAGATGTCAGAAATCCATTAGGAGGAGCCATTTTTTTATTAGCTTGAAATAAGGAGGCACTTGCTTGCGTACTGCCATGACCTTGGCGGGTCCCTGCTGTCATCCTCTCCACGTACAATCATCTCCTGATTGTGTACGCGTCAACTTGGTAGGCCCACAAGTCAGCCTCTAAACCCGTGGAGGACAAATACAACCCATTTAAAAAAATAACAGCCCATTCCATACGTTCAAACAGAAAGTTCAACATTCAGAGCAAAGTAACAGGTCTGATCCACATATAGAGTACTGAACTTCCACGTTGACAACCATCATAGCCAAGTTAACTGTCTACTCCCACTAATACTCTAGTAGCGTACACGTACTAATTTACTCTTAGCTAACTAGACGATGCCGGCGGCCATCTGCGGTACACGCTAAACGCTTGCACCGGCGTCCTCCGCCTCGCCTCGGACTTGCCGGAGGTGCGATAGGGCGCGGTGCTCGCGCACATTGGCCCTTTCCATGCCGGCGTGGTCCACCGAAGCTTCGGCTTCTAAGCGGGAAACCCACTTGACGAGCTGGTAGTAAAAATCGGCGTTGCGACGCGTGCATGCCCGACAGCCTCTAGGGCTATTTGACGGGCGCCGGCCTCCACGTAGTCGGCCCAGTTGCGGGCGCTCTGCTCGCGACTCAGAGCGTCGGTGCGCTGCTGCTCCATGTCCCGCTGGCGGCGCAAATCGGCGATACACTGCTCCTCCGCCAAGCGGTCGCGCTCCAACAACTCGTGCTCCTCCGCCAGGCGGTCGCGCTCCAACAAGTCCTCGATCTCCGCATTGCCATCTAAAGACCGATAGAATGCCTCCTCCCTCCGTTTGCCTTCCGGTGAAAAACCAAACACTAGTTCCGGCGGTGATCGCCTCCGGTGTCGCCTATCGCGGACGGGCGGGGGCATGGAGGACGTGGCGAGAGCAAAGATAAGTGGCGAGCGACGTCGGACCGGTGGGGGCTTATGAGGATAGGGCGAGTTGGGTGATGGTGCCACCGGAGAAGCCCGGGAAACAGTAATTATAGGCGGAAGGTAGGCAAACTAGCGTGTCGCGGGAAACGCGACGGTCAACGCGGTCATCGGAATTCAATGCATAAGCAGGCATGGCTTAGCGCGCCAGCTTGCCATGGAAAACTAGAAAAACTGAAATTATGACTGTGTTGTACCGTCCCGTCAGTGGTGTGTCCCGTCCGTGATGGGTCGCACGCCGGCATGACGGTCAAACGAGTGCACTCGAATCATCCAGATGAGGTACTCCCTCCTTGTCAAAAATGATTCCACCACTCATCATCTACCTTGGTTGGTTAGATTTTTGAATTAAGCCCTGCAAACCGGAAAGGAGGTAGTACGTGCGTGATCCGCTATTTATTCGTGTAGGATCGAGTAGGTCGTTTTTTGAATTGAGCCCTGCAAACCGGAAAGGAGGTAGTACGTGCGTGATCCGCTATTTATCCGTGTAGGATCGAGTAGGTCGGATAGTGTACGTGTAGGATCGAGTAGGTCGGATGGTGTACGTGTACGATCGCATTAGCTGATGAACGTTCGCTGGGAGATAAGGCATTTGCGAACGTTTTTGCTGGCAGTTTCTTCAGATTCGCATGGCATTTTCTTCAGAGCAGCTTGTCAGTTTCTTCAGAGGTAGGCATTTTTATTCAAAAAACTACCACTTCGGATCTTGCGTCGGAACTAAAACTGCCAGGAGCGCATTAGTAGGCTAGCTAGTGATCGATCAGTAACTTGTAAACACTGAGCGAACAGAAATAAGGAACTGTTAGTAACTTGTAAACACTGAGAACACAGAAATAAGGATCATGCTGTGCACAGCAGTAAGAGCCGATCCGTTCAAAATGTTCACACGAGACTCACAGGCCTGGCATTGTAATATGTTCACATTAGTAGCCCAAATTCAAAACCAACTAGTACGATTCCCATACATAAGATCAACATGTTAATGCATCTCAATGATTCACAGATCATATATAAATATGTAGCTCCAAAAGCAAAGATCTAGAAAAAACATCTGTTCTTCCTACTAACATGGATGCTTCTCTTGGCCAACATTCAGTACAGACTGAAAGACAAATTTGTTTGTGAAGTCTACAATTCCTCTTGCAAACGTAAGTGGTTTCACCAACAGCTGGAACCATGAGAATGAACCACACATGATGGAGGAACATCCACTGCAATATGATTTGGTCTTCTCTCGATCACACGGCGAGACTATTTTCGGAATACAAACTTTAACTTAGGCAAAATGATGCCCATTGTATAATAACACCAAAGCAATGAAGCACCTAGTGTTGGCCAATAAATAGTACAGTACTACTTTTCTGCAGTCCATGAAGTGACTATCCAATCTTTCTGTGTCTATTTTCAAATGGCACTGCATGCAGTGACTATACTATTCTCTTGTGCAGTTCAACCAAAATTGCGGTCACTTTGTGTGTTTGCCAAATAGCAACGGGCAGACATCTCTGTCTGCACAAATATCAAGCAGCTAGTAAACATATACCCCACCTTGTATTTTCGGTTTAAACATGTCTCTTCCGCTTAGCATCTGTCATGTTTTGCACTGGACAATTTGATACAGTCATGTTTTGCCCTGGACAATTTCATACTGAATTGATTTGCTGGTTCAGAGCAGAAATATAGCGCCTATTCTTCATCAGACCAAGGATATCCATGTTCGCAGTGATGGAAGAGGTGAAATCGATACAACCGAAATTGAGCATCCAATCATTGAATCCTGTCCTGCACCTCCAATGTAGGTCCACCCTGCCAATAAATTCACATGCAAACCACTAGTATTACTATCTAATGACAGTACAAAAAGAGTAGCAAGATAGTAGCAAACCATGTACCTTCGTAATGAACAGCTCATAGTGCCACCAATTGGATATAAAGGTTTGGAAGAAAACATGCTCCTAATGTTGAACCAGTTGGACTTTTTGTGCAGTTCCACTAAAATCGAGCATCCCTGTTTGCATAGATATTGAAAGTGTGATTACTATAAAAGTGGCACTAGTTGAAGCATAGACTCACAAATATAAGCATTCCAATTTCTTAATGGGAAAAGGTAGCAAGACTGTTTCTAACCACCTGTTTGAAGGAATAAATAAGGCAACAACGGCTGATGTCAGAAAGGCATATATAGTTCTTTCTGAAAGAATGATCGATTCCTGACCTTTCCTCTTCTTTTAAGCATATTTTGTGCAGTTCAACTAAAATAAAATGCCATCACCGCCTTGACAATTCAGTGACACTGTACAAAAGGAAATGACTTAACATTACATCATGATGTCAGGTATGTAGTCGACAGGCATTAGAGACAAACATACAAACCTCCTCCGATAACATAATGAACATTAATTTTAACAAAGGTGTGACTAGCTTTACCGGGATAATTTGAGTGAACTCTACACCCTCTATTCCTTAATATAAGACGTTTTCGCGGTTCAATTTAAAGTACCCAAACGTCTAGTATTTAGAAAAACAGGTAGTAGTTTTCTTGAGCACATATCTGGGAAAGCTTGCCACACTTTATTTATGTCCATACGCTAATGCAACACCATTCGAATTCGAATACTACAAATATACACTAATCCAGTGGCTAGTGCAACAGTAGAGTAGTTATTTTATTATAGGGTACAGTACAATGGTTTTACTGAACAGATTTCAATAAACTCTAGCACTGGAAGATTTCTATAAGAATTAACAATACAAAATGTAAAGGTAACAAGTTTCAGCATTGGTATACTAGCTGTGCATGAGCATTAAACCAAATACAAAAGTCTGAAGGTAACTAGCATTATTAACTAATGACAGTATAAAAAAATTGCAAACCATGTACCTCCAAGGTAAATATCATTTCGAACTCGGGGGACCTTAAAAATTGCTATCCCAATCTTGATAATCGATCAAACATAAAAACTTGATCGAACGAATCAAGAGAACAGTCGGAGGAGGAGGTGCCCACTCTTGACCTTTCCTCTTGTCTTCGTAATTTTTTGTGCAGTTGAACCAAAATAATATGACATCAGCGCCTTGGCATTTTGGTGACACTGTACAAAAAATTAACTTATCTCATGAAAGTGAGGTATGTAATCTATAAGCATTAACAGTGCAAAAATCTGAAGGTAGTAACAAGTTTCATCGTTGGTATACTGGTTGTGCAACAGCATTAGAATGCCTTAGCTAAAAGATCTTTAATACATCCACAATCAACAGCTAACCCTGAAATAATCCAGTGACATTAAATGGCATTGCTTAAATTTATCGGTGGCATTAGACTAAGTGCGACATTAGTTAAATGTGGCATCCCTTTAGCAGTAGCATTGCTTGACTTGACTGCTGGCGTTATACTAACAGCAAAAAAGTGACAATAAGAGCATGGGAGGCCCATTCGGACAGTGGGCGCACCAGTACGATGTACCTCCACGGACGCATAGAGTGGTGAGGGAGGTATGGTTGCCCAGAGCAACAAATATCCAGGCAGCATATGTGGATTACATCCCATTTTTGTTCTGTTTAGCCACCTTTTTCCTATGTGAGGACAACAAACCGATCGACCTGGTCATTCTCTATTGTGTTGTCATGCCTTTCTACCCTTCTTCAACCAAGAGACATGAGACTCGTTCCTTAGCTACTGATTTTCCCCTTTTCAACCTAGATGCGGGTTCGATGCCTACTCTCTTGGACAGTACAGTCTCCCTTCCTTTCCTTATTCAACCCAGACATGGATTAGTCTGCATGAAGTAGGGTTTCCTTTAATAGTGCAAATTAAAGTTTTCGTCTGCGTGACCAGCACAGCAGAGGATAGCAAATTGGGAAGATGGTGGAGTGGAAAAAGATCCACATGCAGCGACGTGGCAGATGAGGCAATAGAACAGGGGTATGGTTCGAAAATAGGTAGCATACCTGAGGGTCGGCGGGAAGTGGCTTCACTCGTGGTCGTCATCCTCCGCACGCACTACGTCAGCGAGCTTGGGGACGGAGGACATCCTGCACGGGCGCTAGGTCTGAGAGGACGGCCTTGTCGTCAGTGCGCGACCTCGCTCGCCGACGACGAGTGTGTCAACGCTACACGTCCTTTTATTCCCCGGCGGATCTGTGACCACCGGTGAGGAGGGAGAGAGAGGCTGTCTTTTCTAGATCTGGAGAGAGGGTGATAGTGTGAGAAGCAAGTGGGCAGCCCTTAGCAAGAAAGCTCTGAAGCTCCAGCCTATATATCTTTTTTATACTACTAGTACTAGAGGTGGAGTAGTGCTAGAGTAGTTTATATTTTGTCTGCAAATAGTACCAGTTAGTCGTGCTTCAAAACTGAACGGCACGCCATTAAAAAAATAAAGGTCGATAACTAACGTGGCACCTCGGGCCAACGCGGCCAGATCGCATTTTGCACGAGAAATTACACACCATGTTTCGTTGACATGTGGTCCCATTCCAACATGTCAGTGAGACAACGGCGAGTCCTTTTGTACAATTTCTGAAAGGATGTGTAGGCCGAGGCACCTCTTCATGTACCATGGCAAACTGGCAACCATCCACCGACTCTTCGCCTTTCCCTCTCGATTTGGAACTGTTGTCGCACGTTCTTCCTCCCTCCTCCATTTGCCTTCACCATTCCTTCTGCCATTGTTCGATCGTCTTCTCCATGGAGGGAACATGCCGGAAACTACCCCGTTATTCTTGCCCCGATCTGAAAGATGACGTGGTGGGGGAACTCATTGATCGGTGCGATGTCATCACCTCGGCTAGCATGGCAGGTTCGTTCAAGACCATTCTCGACTCAATTAATAACATCATTACAAGGAACCCAAGGGTCCAGGAGCGGTTTGATCTCCCTTATCTTCTTTGCTATAAGCCTGTTCGCATGGGCGCGGACGACGGAGGCCTCGCCTTGTGCAAGTTGATGCCGCTTGATAACGATACTTGTGATGTCAAGATGCCATCGCTTCAGGGTAAGGCCTGGGCTGGCGCAAATGGAGATTGGGTTGTTCATATTGGGTAGAATTGCGAGTGGGAACTTGTGAATGTGTACACTCGTCAGCGGATTCCACTTCCAAAAATCTCTGAGTGCCCTGAGGTTGAGCACACAGATGATCTACGTACGTTCAAATACGATCATGGTGATTGTCGTCTACGGAAGATAGCAATTTCTCGAGTTCCCAGCCTCTCTTGGAATTACGAGAACTATCAAGTTGTTGCTATCTTCGACAAGCTTGTTGTCGTTGTTACTGATTCCACGGTTCGTCCATAGATATTGCTCAAAAATCAGTTTCTGTACACGGATGAGTATTGTGATGCAATTGAATACGAGGATCTTGTGTTTGCTGCCACCACTCATGGCACTATTTTTGCATGGGATCCTTGTAGTTTCGGTACATTTGTCTTCCACCGTAATTATAATTGTTTCAGCCACATGCATGCGGGTTAGCAAGTTTCCCTTTACTAATTAACCTTCTTCTTGTGTTTCCAAGGTCCTGTGAACATTCCACCACCTATACTGAAAATTTTATAACCAAGGGGGAGATGGCGATGGTGATGATCACGAGCATGAGGACGAGAAGAACTTATATACTCAGTGGCGTCTGGCAACTAATTTCGATGGATCACCTCTTCTTGTCTGTATACAGTGCACTGCGATTGTTACTACTGAGGTAGCAGGTGTTGTCTCCCATGCTCTCCCTCTTCGGACCTATTCCAACACCCTTTGCAGGGTATTCGGCATGGATACTAGTGTGCTAGCGCCAACACCTTCTCCCTGGTACAGTATTGGTAGTCTTGGAGCAAACTCGCTCTTCCTTGGACCAAACTATCCAATGATGGTTAAAGGCGATCCAGCTGCTGTTGACACATCGTTACTACCATTTATGAGAAGCAACTGTATCTATACCTCGGACATTGCGGTGGTTCCGTACCCTGCTCCTGATATATGCCGCTTCAGCCTGGATGATCAGTCCTGCGTTGCTCTCGATATTGACAATAGCTGGCCCTTCCTAGAGCACCTATGGTTCAAAGCAAGTGTTTCCAACGCCAAGGATTGGTTGAGTTGAAGTTCATTTCATTGCTTGTTATTTGTTGTGTGATGAAAACTTTAGTATTTACTGGAATGTTTTGTTGCAAATAATCTATAATCCAACATGTATCATCGTTGTCGTTGTGTGTTGATGACTTGTTGTATGTAACGAATGGTACATTTGCAAATGCGTGTCATAGACTCAATTTATGAATGATTTTCGAGTCACTTCTTGGAGTGTGAGTACTGTAGTAGTATAGCCAGCATCCGGTTAGTATATGAAGTTGCCACATCACATAGAGCCAACCTAAAATTGGAGTACCAGATCTGAGATGCCACGTGTACCAGATGAATGACTCCAAGTTCGACCACCGTGATGCTAGGTGCGAGCCGAGGAACACTGTTGGAGAGACCACCCTCATAATTTTCCTACATTGGCCGTTTGATTCATAGGATAGAATGTTGGATTTTTTCCTATGTAATCATGTTTTAATTGGCAATCTAGCATCCACTCCAACTTTTGTTTCACTTCCTTTGATCCTACGAAGAGAGTACTTGCTCTAAATGATGTGCCGCTGCATGTTGGGGAACGTGGTAATTTTAAAAATTTCCTACGCACATGCAAGATCATGTTGATACATAGCAACGAGAGGGGAGAGTGTTGTCCACGTACCCTCGTAGACCGAAAGCGGAAGCGTTAACACAACCCGGTTGATGTAGTCGTACGTCTTCACGATCCGACCGATCAAGTACCGAACGCACGGCACCTCCGAGTTCAGCACACGTTCAGCTCGATGACGTCCCTCGAACTCCGATCCAGCTGAGTGTTGAGGGAGAGTTTCGTCAGCACGACGGCGTGGTGACGATGATGATGTTCTACCGACGCAGGGCTTCGCCTAAGCACCGCTACAATATTATCGAGGTGTAATATGGTGGAGGGGGCACCGCACACGGCTAAGAGATCAATAGATCAATTGTTGTGTCTATGGGGTGCCCCTGCCCCCGTATATAAAGGAGCAAGGGGGGGAGGCGGCCATCCTAGGAGGAGGGCACGCCAAGGGGGGAGTCCTACTCCCACCGGGAGTAGGACTCCTCCTTTCCTTGTTGGAGTAGGAGAAGGGAAGGGAGAAGGAGAAGGAAGGAAGGGGGCGCCCCCCCTCCCTAGTCCAATTCGGACTAGTCCATGGGGAGGGGTGCGGCCACCCTTTGGGGCCTTTCTCTCCTTTCCCGTATGGCCCATTAAGGCCCAATACGAATTCCCGTAACTCTCCGGTACTCCGAAAAATACCCGAATCACTCGGAACCTTTCCGATGTCCGAATATAGTCGTCCAATATATCGATCTTTACGTCTCGACCATATCGAGACTCCTCGTCATGTCCCCGATCTCATTTGGGACTCCGAACTCCTTCGGTACATCAAAACTCATAAACTCATAATAAAACTGTCATCATAACGTTAAGCGTGCGGACCCTACGGGTTCGAGAACTATGTAGACATGACCGAGACACGTCTCCGGTCAATAACCAATAGCGGGACCTGGATGCCCATATTGGCTCCCACATATTCTACGAATATCTTTATCGGTCAAACCGCATAACAACATACGTTGTTCCCTTTGTCATCGGTATGTTACTTGCCCGAGATTCGATCTTCGGTATCTTAATACCTAGTTCAATCTCGTTACCGGCAAGTCTCTTTACTCGTTCCGTAATACATCATCTCGCAACAAACTCATTAGTTGCAATGCTTGCAAGGCTTAAGTGATGTGCATTACCGAGAGGGCCCAGAGATACCTCTCCGACAATCGGAGTGACAAATCCCAATCTCGAAATACGCCAACCCAACAAGTACCTGGATTACTTTGGTACATTCCTGCTAGACTTATATCAAGGCATACATCAGGTTTGGTACACAGCATTGCATAAATGATAGAGCCTATGGCTGAAGCATAGGGGACATCTTTCATCTTCTCTCTATCTTCTGCAGTGGTCGGGCATTGACTCTTACTCAACTTTACACCTTGTAACACAGGTAAGAACCCTTTCTTTGCTTGATCCATTTTGAACTTCTTCAAAACTTTGTCAAGGTATGTGCTTTGTGAAAGTCCAATTAAGCGTCTTGATCTATCTCTATAGATCTTGATGCCCAATATATACGCAGCTTCACCGAGGTCTTTCATTGAAAAACTTTTATTCAAGTATCCCTTTATGCTATCCAGAAATTCTATATCATTTCCAATCAGCAATATGTCATCCACATATAATATCAGAAATGCTACAGAGCTCCCACTCACTTTCTTGTAAATACAGGCTTCTCCAAAAGTCTGTACAAAACCAAATGCTTTGATCACACTATCAAAGCGTTTATTCCAACTCCGAGAGGCTTGCACCAGTCCATAAATGGATCGCTGGAGCTTGCACACTTTGTTAGCTCCCTTTGGATCGACAAAACCTTCCGGTTGCATCATATACAATTCTTCTTCCAGAAATCCATTCAGGACTGCAGTTTTGACATCCATTTGCCAAATTTCATAATCATAAAATGCGGCAATTGCTAACATGATTCGGACAGACTTAAGCATCGCTACGGGTGAGAACGTCTCATCGTAGTCAATCCCTTGAACTTGTCGAAAACCTTTCGCAACAAGTCGAGCTTTATAGACAGTAACATTACCGTCAGCGTAAGTCTTCTTCTTGAAGATCCATTTATTTTCAATGGCTTGCCGATCATCGGGCAAGTCAACCAAAGTCCATACTTTGTTCTCATACATGGATCCCATCTCGGATTTCATGGCCTCAAGCCATTTTGTGGAATCTGGGCTCACCATCGCTTCTTCATAGTTTGTAGGTTCGTCATGGTCTAGTAACATAACCTCCAGAACAGGATTATCGTACCACTCTGGTGCGGATCTTACTCTGGTTGACCTACGAGGTTCAGTAATAACTTGATCTGAAGTTTCATGATCATCATCATTAACTTCCTCACTAATTGGTGTAGGCGTCGCAGAAACTGGTTTCTGTGATGAACTACTTTCCAATAAGGGAGCAGGTACAGTTACCTCATCAAGTTCTACTTTCCTCCCATTCACTTCTTTCGAGAGAAACTCCTTCTCCAGAAAAATTCCGAATTTAGCAACAAAAGTTTTGCCTTCGGATCTGTGATAGAAGGTGTACCCAACAGTTTCCTTTGGGTATCCTATGAAGACACATTTCTCTGATTTGGGTTCGAGCTTATCAGGTTGAAGTTTTTGCACATAAGCATCGCAGCCCCAAACTTTAAGAAACGACAACTTTGGTTTCTTGCCAAACCACAGTTCATAAGGCGTCGTCTCAACGGATTTTGATGGTGCCCTATTTAACGTGAATGCAGCCGTCTCTAAAGCATAACCCCAAAACGATAGCGGTAAACCAGTAAGAGACATCATAGATCGCACCATATCTAGTAAAGTACGATTACGACGTTCGGACACACCATTACGCTGTGGTGTTCCGGGTGGCATGAGTTGCGAAACTATTCCGCATTGTTTCAAATGAAGACCAAACTCATAACTCAAATATTCTCCTCCACGATCAGATCGTAGAAATTTTATTTTCTTGTTACGGTGATTTTCAACTTCACTCTGAAATTCTTTGAACTTTTCAAATGTTTCAGACTTATGTTTCATTAAGTAAATATACCCATATCTGCTCAAATCATCTGTGAAGGTGAGAAAATAACGATATCCGCCACGAGCCTCAATATTCATCGGACCACATACATCTGTATGTATGATTTCCAACAAATCTGTTGCTCTCTCCATAGTTCTGGAGAACGGTCTTTTAGTCATCTTGCCCATGAGGCACGGTTTGCAAGTACCAAGTGATTGATAATCAAGTGGTTCCAAAAGTCCATCAGTATGGAGTTTCTTCATGCGCTTTACACCGATATGACCTAAACGACAGTGCCACAAATAAGTTGCACTATCATTATCAACTCTGCATCTTTTGGCTTCAATATTATGAATATGTGTATCACTACTATCGAGATTCAACAAAAATAGACCACTCTTCAAGGGTGCATGACCATAAAAGATATTACTCATATAAATAGAACAACCATTATTCTCTGATTTAAATGAATAACCGTCTCGCATCAAACAAGATCCAGATATAATGTTCATGCTTAACGCTGGCACCAAATAACAATTATTTAGGTCTAAAACTAATACCGAAGGTAGATGTAGAGGTAGCGTGCCGACCGCGATCACATCGACTTTGGAACCATTTCCCACGCGCATCGTCACCTCGTCCTTAGCCAATCTTCGCTTAATCCGTAGCCCCTGTTTCGAGTTGCAAATATTAGCAACAGATCCAGTATCAAATACCCAGGTGCTACTGCGAGCAGTAGTAAGGTACACATCAATGACATGTATATCACATATACCTTTGTTCACGTTGCCATCCTTCTTATCCGCCAAATACTTGGGGCAGTTCCGCTTCCAGTGACCAGTCTGCTTACAGTAGAAGCACTCAGTCTCAGGCTTAGGTCCAGACTTGGGTTTCTTCTCCTGAACAACAACTTGCTTGCTGTTTTTCTTGAAGTTCCCCTTCTTCTTCCCTTTGCCCTTTTTCTTGAAACTAGTGGTCTTATTGACCATCAACACTTGATGCTCCTTTTTGATTTCTACCTCTGCAGCCTTTAGCATTGCGAAGAGCTCGGGAATCGTCTTATCCATCCCTTGCATGTTATAGTTCATCACGAAGCTCTTGTAGCTTGGTGGCAGTGATTGAAGGATTCTGTCAATGACGCTATCATCCGGAAGATTAACTCCCAGTTGAATCAAGTGATTGTTATACCCAGACATTTTGAGTATATGCTCACTGACAGAACTATTCTCTTCCATCTTGCAGCTATAGAACTTATTGGAGACTTCATATCTCTCAATCCGGACATTTGCTTGAAATATTAACTTCAACTCCTGGAACATCTCATATGCTCCATGACATTCAAAACGTCGTTGAAGACCCGGTTCTAAGCCGTAAAGCATGGCACACTGAACTATCGAGTAGTCATCAGCTTTGCTCTGCCAGACGTTCATAACATCTGGTGTTGCTCCTGCAGCAGGCCTGGCACCCAGCGGTGCTTCCCGGACGTAATTCTTCTATGCAGCAATGAGGATAATCCTCAAGTTACGGACCCAGTCCGTGTAATTGCTACCATCATCTTTCAACTTTGCTTTCTCAAGGAACTCATTAAAATTCAACAGAACAACAGCACGGGCCATCTATCTACAATTAACATAGACAAGCAAGATACTATCAGGTACGAAGTTCATGATAAATTCAAGTTCAATTAATCATATTACTTAAGAACTCCCACTTAGATAGACATCCCTCTAATCCTCTAAGTGATCACGTGATCCATATCAACTAAACCATGTCCGATCATCACGTGAGATGGAGTAGTTTCAATGGTGAACATCACTATGTTGATCATATCTACTATATGATTCACGCTCGACCTTTCGGTCTCCGTGTTCCGAGGCCATATCTGTTATATGCTAGGCTCGTCAAGTTTAACCTGAGTATTCCGCGTGTGCAACTGTTTTGCACCCGTTGTATTTGAACGTAGAGCCTATCACACCCGATCATCACGTGGTGTCTCAGCACGAAGAACTTTCGCAACGGTGCATACTCAGGGAGAACACTTATACTTTGATAATTTAGTGAGGGATCATCTTATAATGCTACCGTCAATCAAAGCAAGATAAGATGCATAAAAGATAAACATCACATGCAATCAATATAAGTGATATGATATGGCCATCATCATCTTGTGCTTGTGATCTCCATCTCCGAAGCACCTTCATGATCACCATCGTCACCGGCGCGACACCTTGATCTCCATCGTAGCATCGTTGTCGTCTCGCAAATCTTATGCTTCTACGACTATCGCTACCTCTTAGTGATAAAGTAAAGCATTAGAGGACGATTGCATTGCATACAATAAAGCGACAACCATATGGCTCCTGCCAGTTGCCGATAACTCGGTTACAAAACATGATCATCTCATACAATAAATTTAGCATCATGCTTTGACCATATCACATCACAACATGCGCTGCAAAAACAAGTTAGACGTCCTCTACTTTGTTGTTGCAAGTTTTACGTGGCTGCCACGGGCTTAGCAAGAACCGTTCTTACCTACGCATCAAAACCACAACGATAGTTTGTCAAGTTGGTGCTGTTTTAACCTTCGCAAGGACCGGGCGTAGCCACACTCGATTCAACTAAAATGAGAGAGACAGACACCCGCCAGTCACCTTTAAGCAACGAGTGCTTGCAACGGTGAAACCGGTCTCGCGTAAGCGTACGCGTAATGTTGGTCCGGGCCGCTTCATCTCACATTACCGCTGAACCAAAGTATGACATGCTGGTAAGCAGTATGACTTATATCGCCCACAACTCACTTGTGTTCTACTCGTGCATAACATCAACGCATAAAACCAGGCTCTGATGCCACTGTTGGGGAACGTAGTAATTTCAAAAATTTCCTACGCACACGCAAGATCATGGTGATCCATAGCAACGAGAGGGGAGAGTGTTGTCCGCGTACCCTCGTAGACCGAAAGCGGAAGCGTTAACATAACGCGGTTGATGTAGTCGTACGTCTTCATGATCCGACCGATCAAGTACCAAACGCACGACACCTCCGAGTTCAGCACACGTTCAGCTCGATGACGTCCCTCGAACTCCGATCCAACCGAGTGTTGAGGGAGAGTTTTGTCAGCACGATGGCGTGGTGACGATGATGATGTTCTACCGACGCAGGGCTTCGCCTAAGCACCGCTACAATATTATCAAGGTGTAATATGGTGGAGGGGGCACCGCACACGACTAAGATATCAATAGATCAACTGTTGTGTCTATGGGGTGCCCCCCTGCCCCCGTATATAAAGGAGCAAGGGGGGGAGGCGGCCGGCCTAGGAGGAGGGCGCGCCAAGGGGGGAGTCCTACTCCCACCGGGAGTAGGACTCCTCCTTTCCTTGTTGGAGTAGGAGAAGGGAAGGGAGAAGGAGAAGGAAGGAAGGGGGCGCCCCCCTCCCTAGTCCAATTCGGACTAGTCCATGGGGAGGGGTGCGGCCACCCTTTGGGGCCTTTCTCTCCTTTCCCGTATGGCCCATTAAGGCCCAATACGAATTCCCGTAACTCTCCGGTACTCCGAAAAATACCCGAATCACTCGGAACCTTTCCGATGTCCGAATATAGTCGTCCAATATATCGATCTTTACGTCTCGACCATTTCGAGACTCCTCGTCATGTCCCCGATCTCATTTGGGACTCCGAACTCCTTCGGTACATCAAAACGCATAAACTCATAATAAAACTGTCATCGTAACGTTAAGCGTGCGGACCCTACGGGTTCGAGAACTATGTAGACATGACCGAGACACGTCTCCGGTCAATAACCAATAGCGGGACCTGGATGCCCATATTGGCTCCCACATATTCTACGAATATCTTTATCGGTCAAACCGCATAACAACATACGTTGTTCCCTTTGTCATCGGTATGTTACTTGCCCGAGATTCGATCGTCGGTATCTTAATACCTAGTTCAATCTCGTTACCGGCAAGTCTCTTTACTCGTTCCGTAATACATCATCTCGCAACAAACTCATTAGTTGCAATGCTTGCAAGGCTTAAGTGATGTGCATTACCGAGAGGGCCCAGAGATACCTCTCCGACAATCGGAGTGACAAATCCTAATCTCGAAATACGCCAACCCAACAAGTACCTTCGGAGACACCTGTAGAGCACCTTTATAATCACCCAGTTACGTTGTGACGTTTGGTAGCACACAAAGTGTTCCTCCGATAAACGGGAGTTGCATAATCTCATAGTCATAGGAACATGTATAAGTCATGAAGAAAGCAATAGCAACATACTAAACGATCGAGTGCTAAGCTAACGGAATGGGTCAAGTCAATCACATCATTCTCCTAATGATGCGATCCCGTTAATCAAATGACAACTCATGTCTATGGCTAGGAAACATAACCATCTTTGATCAACGAGCTAGTCAAGTAGAGGCATACTAGTGACACTCTGTTTGTCTATGTATTCACACATGTATCATGTTTCCGGTTAATACAATTCTAGCATGAATAATAAACATTTATCATGATATAAGGAAATAAATAATAACTTTATTATTGCCTCTAGGGCATATTTCCTTCACTGCAAGAGCCGCCTATATTAATTAACCATGCTCTAAAAAGGTGGACCAGCTTTGGCTGTAGTAGTACTGTACTACTCCCTCCGTCTAGGTGTGTAAGTCATATTAGGAAGAGCAGCGCGACCTAGGTGGCTGGAGATTGGACAAGGAGGAGCACCTCGACCAGGAAACCTCCAATCACAGCGCTTTTTTAAACGGAAGGAAAACCAGCATTGATTCGCTAGTTATTAGCTGCCGTTTGTGTCGGATGTGGGGTTCCGGCAAACCCTTAAGGTTCGAACACTGGGGTGCGCGCGAAGTCTCTCCCTCCTACCGATCTACGCTCTAGCTCGCTAAGATCTCGCGGATGAACTCGACGAACTCGCAACACAGAAAGACACGGGGTTTATACTGGTTCGGGCCACCGTTGTGGTGTAATACCCTACTCCAGTGTGGTGGTGGTGGATTGCCTCTTGGGCTGATGATGAACAGTACAAGGGAAGAACAGCCTCCTGAGGTTGAGGTGTTCTTGTGCTTGTGTAGTTGAGGATGATCTGAACTAGTTCGGGATCAGTTGCCTCCTACTGTGGTGGCTAGCCCTATTTATAGAGGCCCTGGTCCTCTTCCCAAATATCGAGCAGGAAGGGAGCCAACAACGGCGGGCAAATTTGAAGGGGGCAGCTAGTACAAGCTATCCTGACAAAAGCGGTCTTCGCCTGCGAAAAGCTCTGGGGTGACGCCGTCTTGGGCTCCACAATGACCTCTGCCTTGCCGTCCTCTGGTCTTGGTCTTGTTGCACCAATATGGCAACCTTTGCCTGATGCCTCGGTACTCTTCGCCTGCGCTGGCCTCCTTAGCACCAAAGAGGAAATAGAGATGCTGCGCACACTGGCGCCCGCCTGGCACCCGCCTGGTGCCGTTCGTCATGGCTCACGTCACGAGAGCCTCGTGAAGTTTGCCTCGCCTTGATATCTCCGCTCCTCGTGAGCCTGCCTGGCTAGGCCACTCCAGAGGAGGTCTTGTGTCATCCTCCTCGCGAGGCTTGGACCCTCGCGAGGGTCTTGGGTGCCTTGTTGACGAAGATGGGCCGTAAGGCCTGCTACTTAGCCACGCTGTGGGCCGCAGGCAGGCAAGTTTGCGGACCCCCGTTCCCAGAACGCCGACAGTAGCCCCCCGGGCCCAAGGTGCGCTCGGGCTTGGCTTCACGGCGAAGCCAAGGGTCAAGTTCGGAGCATCGCGGGCCCCCAAAGCCTGCGGCCTCGGTCGACGCGTGGCGGTTGATTGGACGTGGGCGTCTCCGCTTCCCCGCGCTGCCTCGGGAACAGCACGACTTGACAAGTCCCTGCGACATGTAAGGGAAACCATCATTACCTGCGGTCGTGGGAGACGTCGGTTGGCCTTCTCTTACTATAAATGGGGAGGGGGCGGAGCCCCCATTGCCCATCTCTTCCTCGCTTGCTTGCTTCTCTGCTCCATTGCTTGCAGTGCCATTGATGGCGCCATGAAAGAAGTTCTCTGCCGTCGAGAAAGGAAAGGCCCCTCGCGAGGGCCTCGGTTCCCCGGCGCCCAAGCGCGGCCGCGGCCGTCCGCGCAAGCATGCCGCGACCCCCGCCGTGGCCCACCGTCGAGGTGGCACCGCGGCACGCAGAGGGGATCGTCCCATCCATGGTAGTTCAGCCGATGAGGGGAGGCGCGCGATGGTGGCGCGGCCTCCCCGCCCGTGCTTCCATTTGGCTGAGGTGTCGCCGGAGTTTGTTGTGTGGTCGGAGAGCGCGGCTGGTAACTGGCTCCAACTTCCGCGCTTCTTCGCCGGCGAACTGCCGGCCTCTGGTCCGGGCGGGCTCTGGCTGTAGGCGGACGGCTACTGCAGCAGGGCCTCTTGGGTTGCGGTTGAGACTTCCGCCGCGGGCAACATAGCCCTGGCCCGCGGCTGGCAGACGTTCGCCCGCACGCGTGGCCTGGGCAGGCGGTGCACCCTCCACTTCAGGTACGATGGTGAATCGACCCTCTATGTGAGGGTGTTCAGGGAAGATGGTCGCCGCGCCGGGTGCTGCCCCGAGACGAACGACGGTGAGGAGGTGCTCGGCCTTGGTGATGGTCGTGATGAGGACGAGGGCGAGCCTGCCCTCGGTGGCGACCGCGTCTCCTCCAGCTATGGCGGCTCTTCCTCCGATGACAGCTCCAGCAGTGGTGGCTACGACCAGCCGCCGCGCCTGTTTCGAGGGAGGCAGCGGGTCCAAGCGCGAGGAGGGGTCTGGCTAGGCTCGGGGCGTCGCCAAGGGCCTGCCTATGCGGATTGCTGCAACGTTGCTTTGCTTAGTTTTTCTTTCTTTCCTGCATCGGAAAACGAAACCAGTATGGGCCCAGAGGGGCGTGTATCGAACTGTGGTTCTTTGGTTAATGCACTGTGCGTGTCGTTCCCATGCCGTGTTGTTGTTTTGTGCAAAAGATGACTTAACCTGGTGCGTTTGGGACGCCCTTTCCCTCACGCGGTGTCTGCGTTGCTCGGAAACTGCAAAAAATTCGTTAGGAGGTGCACTAAAGGATTTGCCATCCACCCAAGCCTGAACTTGGCGCCTTGTATCGCGGTACCCGAGGGGCACGGATTTAGGAGAGATGTGCCAGCTTCCAGGCTCGAACGAGGGTGGCTCGCGAGAAGGCAAAGGAAGAGAAATGCTCACGAGGGCACCTGCCTAGCCCCCTCATGAGGTATGCGAGAGAGAGAGAACACAGCAAACTAGAGCCAAAAAAGCGGTAAAAGGCTAGGGAACCAAATCAGCAACAAACACCAAGAGCAACTCTGATTAAGGAAAAGCGAGCCAACTACGAAAAGCAAATGAAAAGCCGCGTCCGGCACCTAATCTAGTCTTCAAGTCTTCTCACCAGTGCGGAGCTAAGTGCTGCACACTAGGCATGGGAGGGAGCCCCAGGGCCTGAGGCCGGCGCTCCTGAGACTCCGGGGCGTGTACAGCCCCACTCATTATTACGTGAGAGTGTCACGGGCGGCGATTCTTCACAGACACCGGGCCTTCTTCACAGGCTCTGGGCCTTGCTTCATCGATAGAACTTCCAGAGGTGCTGGATGTTCCAGGCGTTCTGGATGGGTATCCCGTCCCGCGTCTCCAGGCGTGCCGCGCCCGGCCTGGGTACATGGACGACCCTGAACGGGCCCTCCCACATGGGCAAAAGCTTGTGCAGCCCTTCCCCGGAGAGGACCCACCTTAGGACGAGGTCACCCACCTCGAGCGTCCTGGAGCGGATGTTGCGGCAGTGGTACCGCCACAGCGCTTGTTGGTACCTTGCCGCCCTCAATGCGGCTTCGCGTCAGTGTTCCTCCCCCAGCACGAGATCCACCCCCCGCATGGCGTCTTGCTGCGTTTCGTCGAACGCCAAGACCCGCGCGGAGCGATGCTTGACCTCGTGAGGGAGGACTGCTTCGGCTCCATAGACGAGGAAGAACGGACTCTCGCCCGTTGGCTTGGTAGCGGTGGTACGGATGGACCACAACACGGACTGGAGTTCGTCGTGCCAGCCCCTGCCGCAGGCCTCCAGCTTCTTCTTGAAGGTCCTGGTCTTGAGACCCCTCAGGACCTCAGCGTTGGCGCGTTCGGCCTGACCATTGCTCCTGGGGTGGGCCACCGAAGCGTAGCAGATCTGCGTTCCAAGGTTAGCACAGTAGGTTTTGAAGAGGTTACTAGTAAACTGCGAGCCGTTATCTGTGATGATGCAGTTGGGGACCCCGAAGCGGCTCACGAGGCCCTTGATGAACTTGACAGCAGAGCCGGCTGGAATGGTACGGACGGCTTCCACTTCCGCCCACTTGGTGAACTTGTCGATGGCGACGTAGAGATAACGGTAGCCCCCTGGCGCTCGTGGGAACGGGCCTAAGATGTCTAGCCCCCAGACCGCGAACAGCCACGTGAGCGGAATGGTTTGGAGGCCCTGAGCGGGCTGATGGATTTGCTTGGCGTGGAATTGGCAAGCTTCGCAGGACTTCACTAGCTCGGCTGCATCGTTGAGTGCTATAGGCCAATAGAATCCGCTGCGGAAGGCTTTGCCGACGAGGGTCCTTGACGATGAGTGATGTCCACAGTCCCCGCCGTGTATGTCAATCAGCAGCTCCCTTCCTTGATCGTTGGAGATGCAGCGCAGCGTGACGTCGTTCGGCCGTTTCCTGTACAACTCGCCGTCTTGAACGCAGTATGCCGTGGCCTATCGGGCCACGCGCTCCGCGTCTTCTTCCTTCTCCGGCAGCATCCCGTGCATCAGGTACTCCTTGAATTCCTTGGTCCAGCACTCCTCCTGGGGCTCGAGCGCCAAGAGCAGCCGAGCTCCTGAGGTTGGGCCGCAAGCTGGGGCTCCCGTGGCCGGGGGCTGTGGGAGCTCCTCCCGAGGCTGAGTCGTGCTTGAAAGAGGTGGCATAGCTGACGGCTTGAAGAGCCGCTCTTTGAAGACGCCGGGCTCTTGCGGTTGCCGCTTGGATTCTCTTTTGGCAATGTTGTCGGCTTCCTTGTTGGTGCCCCAGGGCACGTGCTGCAGCTCCAGGCCCGAGAACTACTTTTCCATCTTGCGCACCTCCGCAAGGTAGGCCTCCATGTGCTCGTCCTTCGGCTCATACACTTTGTTGGAGAAGTTGACGAGGAGCTGCGAGTCACCCTTGACGGTAAGGCGCCTCACCCCCAGAGCCGCCGTAGCCTTCAGGCCTGCTATGAGGCCTTCGTATTCTATGATATTGTTGGAGACCTGCTCGTCGTGCTGGAAGCAGAGTTGCACGGCATATTAAAGCTTGTCCTAATTGGGCGAGATGAGCACAGCCCCAGCCCCCGCGCCCTGGTGCGCGAAGGCGCCGTCGAAATGCATGACCCAGCGGTCTGGTGCCTCACTTCCTGGGGAGGTGGACCGGTCTTCTCCTCCCTCAAGAGCCGGGGCATCTGTCCATTCTGCCACAAAATCGGCGAGCGCGGCTCCCTTGATGACCCTAGTGGTGCTGAACTCCAGCTGGAATGCTTGCAGCTCGATGTTCCATTCAGCGACCCTTCCGGCTGAGTTCGGGCTCCTGAGTACCCTCTCCAATGGGTAAGATGAGACGACCTTGATGGTGTGGCCCTGGAAGTAGTGTCGCAGCTTGCGCGAGGCCACCAAGAGTGCGAGCAGGAGCTTTTGCGGCATGGGGTAGTGTGCCCTTGCGTCCCGCAGTACGGTGCTGGCGAAGTACATCGGGTGCTCGACGAGGGATGGCACACTGTTGAGGCTCGGGTCCTGTGGAGATTGTGGCATATCCTGAGGTGGAGGGTTTCCTAAGACTTGGCCGTTCTCTGGAGCTTCTGCGATGTTGCCCTGCTGAGCTTGGTCTTCCACCGCTGATGGCTCTGCTGCGCCTTCTTGACCCTACGCTGCATCGGCTCTGGCTTGGCGCGGCACACCCTTGTCTTGGCGCTCCTCCCGAACCGCCACCAGCGCCGTGCTGGCGGAGTACGGGGTGGCGGCAAGGTACAGTACTAGAGGTTCGAGAGGCTGCGGTGCCACCATCACCGGGGGGCTGGTGAGGTATTTCTTGAGGTCTTGGAAGGCCCGGTCGGCCTTCGGGGTCCACTCGAAGGGGCCCTTCTTCTTCATGAGCTTAAAGAAGGGTAAGGCGCGCCCGCCTAGCTTAGAGATGAAACGTCCTAACGTGGTCACCCGTCCTGCCAGCTTTTGCATCTCCTTGAGGGTCTGTGGTGGGCTCATGTCTTCGATGGCCTTGATCTTCTCCGGGTTCACCTCGATCCCTCTGTGGGATACAAGGAACCCTAGTAGCTTCCAGGAGGGGACGCCAAACACGCACTTCTCCGGGTTAAGCCTCAAGTTCACCCGGCGCAAGCTCTCAAAGGTCTCCTCCAGGTCTTGAATCAACGTCCTCGCCTCGCGAGATTTGACCACTATGTCATCAACGTAGGCCTCTGTGTTCCTGTCGAGCTGCCGCCCCAAGGCGATGTGCATCAGCCGCTGAAAGGTTGCGCCCGCGTTGCGAAGGCCGAAGGGCATGCAGGTGTAGCAGTACACCCCACATGGTGTCAGGAAGGCCGTCTTCTCCACATCCTCCACCGCCATCTTGATCTGATGGTATCCAGAGAACGCATCCAGGAAACATAACAAGTCGCACTCGGCGGTGGAGTCGACGATTTGATCGATGCGCGGGAGGGGGAACGGATCTTGGGGGCAAGCTTTGTTAAGGTTGGTGAAGTCGACGCACATCCGTTCCTTCCCACCTTTCTTCGGTACTACGACGGGGTTTGCCAGCCAATCAGGGTATCGAACTTCTCGAATGCTACCAGCCGCCTCCAGCTTGCGTGTCTCTTGGACGATGAAGGCCTGCTTCTCAGCGGACTGCCGTCTCGCCCGCTGCTTCACGGGGCGCATGTTGGGGCACACCCTTAGATGATGCTGGATCACCTCTCTCGGGACCCCTACCAGCTGATTGGGCGCCCACGCGAATATCTCCTTGTTCGCTCGCAAAAACCTCACCAAAGCTTCTTCTTGTCCCCAGTCTAGG
Organism: Triticum aestivum; assembly: GCF_018294505.1. NCBI lineage: Eukaryota > Viridiplantae > Streptophyta > Magnoliopsida > Poales > Poaceae > Triticum > Triticum aestivum. The sequence continues at coordinate 539,695,944 of NC_057799.1, forward strand.
CTGGTTCCTATGGTAAAGGTGGCTCCTGAAGACCCGTCCTCGTCAACCGGCACCTGCTTGGTCTCCACCTTGTCTTGGGTGAACAACTGCTTCTTCTTGGCGGGCGCGGTCTCCTTGGTCTCGGGCGTACTGGCGCCGGCTGGCTGCGCTGCTGCCGCGGTCTTGAAGGCGAGCCTGAGCGCCGTCACTGCCTCCTTAGTGTCCCCCTTGATGGTGAGGACGCCCTTGCTCCCTGGCATCTTCATGAGGTTGTAGGCCGGGTGAGTCGCCGCCATGAACTGAGCAAGAGCCGGGTACCCAAGTATGGCATTGTACGGGAGACCGATGCGGGCGATGTCAAAGTCCACCAGCTCAGTGCGGTACTTGTCGCGCGTGCCGAAGGTGACGGGGAGGCGGATCTGCCCCAGAGAGCGGGCAGCTCCACCACCCACTCCCGAAAAAGGCTTGCTGAGGTTGAGCCTCTCGGGCGGCACGTGGAGGAGGCTGAAGGCTTCTACGGAGAGCAAGTTGAGGCCGACACCGCCGTCGATGAGGGTCTTTGTGACATCCACATTGCAGATGGTAGGCGTGCAGAGCATTGGGAGCATGCTAGAGCCGGCGATGGAGCCGGGGTGGTCTTCTGAATCGAAGGTGAGGTCGGCCTCCGGCGCAACCCAACCCGGCGGAGCCCCCGGGCGCTTGGAGGCTGCCCCAATCTGACGGAAGAAAGGCTTGACATGGCGATCTGAAGGCGGTGCTTGAGAGCCGCCCAGCAGTGCCGCGACCGCGTGGTGCGCCGGCACCGCGTAGCGCGCGGTGAAGAGGTCGCGGAGTTCCTCCCAGGACGCCACCGTGGACCCCGGGAGGTTGAGCAGCCAGGCGCGTGGCTCGCCGGCGAAGGCCATGGGGAACCAGTTGGCCATGATCTTGCCGTCGCTCCGGCATCGAGGACGGCCTCCTCGTATGCCTGCAGGAACGGCGCCGGGTCTGCCGCGCCATCGTAACGCGGCGGCATCTCTGGCTTGAACTTGGCTGGCCACTTCACTCGCCGCAGGGCGGGGGCCAGGGCTCGATACCCAAACTCCCTGCTGCTGGTGTTGGTCACAGAGGAGGATGGCGGCGCACCTGCCATGGGAGCGAAGCGCGGCGGCACGGGGCGCAGGTTGGTGGAGAGGAGCTCCGGCGCACCCCTACCTGGCGCGCCAAATGTCGGATGTGGGGTTCCGGCAAACCCTTAAGGTTCGAACACTGGGGTGCGCGCGAAGTCTCTCCCTCCTACCGATCTACGCTCTAGCTCGCTAAGATCTCGCGGATGAACTCGACGAACTCGTAACACAGAAAGACACGGGGTTTATACTGGTTCAGGCCACCGTTGTGGTGTAATACCCTACTCTAGTGTGGTGGTGGTGGATTGCCTCTTGGGCTGATGATGAACAGTACAAGGGAAGAACAGCCTCCTGAGGTTGAGGTGTTCTTGTGCTTGTGTATTTGAGGATGATCTGAACTAGTTCGGGATCAGTTGCCTCCTACTGTGGTGGCTAGCCCTATTTATAGAGGCCCTGGTCCTCTTCCCAAATATCGAGCGGGAAGGGAGCCAACAACGGCGGGCAAATTTGAAGGGGGACAGCTAGTACAAGCTATCCTGACAAAAGCGGTCTTCGCCTGCGAAAAGCTCTGGGGTGACGCCGTCTTGGGCTCCACGATGACCTCTGCCTTGCCGTCCTCCGGTCTTGGTCTTGTTGCACCAATATGGCAACCTTTGCCTGATGCCTCGGTACTCTTCGCCTGCGCTGGCCTCCTTAGCACCAAAGAGGAAATAGAGACGCTGCGCACACTGGCGCCCGCCTGGTGCCGTTCGTCATGGCTCACGTCACGAGAGCCTCGTGAAGTTTGCCTCGCCTTGATATCTCCGCTCCTCGTGAGCCTGCCTGGCTAGGCCACTCCAGAGGAGGTCTTGCGTCGTCCTCCTCGCGAGGCTTGGACCCTTGCGAGGGTCTTGGGTGCCTTGTTGACGAAGATGGGCCGTAAGGCCTGCTACTTAGCCACGCTGTGGGCCGCAGGCAGGGAAGTCTAGGGACCCCTGTTCCCAGAACGCCGACAGTTTGAGCTGGCCATGCACGCCCCCGTATGTAGTTGCATGAAAAACCGTTTTAATCTCTTGCCTAATCAACACCCAGCCACGATGCATTCAGTGGTCCTTACCTTGCGGGCGCCTCCTCTTCCTGGTTTTCTACGAGGCCAGGAGAGAAACGAGGAAGGAATTTAATGTATTGCGCCTAAGGCTTTTGGGAATACCTGATTTTCGTAAGGTGACTTATACACCTAGACGGAGGGAATAGGTTAGTAGGTGACCTTGCGCTTGGCTCTTCTCCTCTTCCGGAAGTCGAACAATAATGATGGTACTGTACTAGTTCTGGCAATCTGACACCAAATGAACTGCTGCACGTCCACCGCTTGTAAGCAAAAGTTTATCCTCGTGCTGCGAGCCACCGCACACGCGTTGGCGAGGGAGAAGGCGTAGTAAGCAAGCTTCTCGTCGTTCTGCGAGTTGACGGGACACATCAAAGTTACATACTATTTATTACTAGTACTCTCTTCAAAAAGGGCCGGCCATGTCCATGGCTACCATCCCATGCTCTGTCATTGAGTTCGTGCACTATTCACGTGCCATCGAGGAGAAAAAATATTGCGTAGTACTAGGTTCCATCGAAGTGCACGACTCACTTACGCACTGCATATCTCCATTTTCTTGCATGACACGCCACCTTGATGCTAGATGTCCCGCGTGTCATGGAGGCATGTAGTATGATTTTGTAAAATGGAGGCATATAGATGTCCCGCGTGTCGGCAATAGGATGAACAAAGCTCATGTCTTAAACGAAAGAGTGGAAGAACATAGATACCCGACGACCGAGAAGGAGCTACAAACCTCAGGGTGGAGCGTCTGCAGTCATAATATTTTATATTATTCAGCGATATAAAATCAACCAAATCTCTCCATGTTCCTATACCATTCTATAGTATGAGAATAACTTTGAACGTAAGCCATTGATTCACTCTATCCAATGGTCATAGTTGGAAAATCCAAACAAAACCAAGCATTGGATCAACACTTTTTTTGAGATCAACTCTTTTAGCACTTAGATTGTTGCCGCCTGCCCACCTAGCGCACCTACATATCCGCTCACGTGTGATGACTACAGGAGCTATCCACTCAGATTGTATGTTAAAAAATAAAGGTCGATAACTAATGCGGCACCTCGGGCCAACGCGGCCAGATCGCATTTTGCAGGAGAAATTACACACCATGTTTCGTTGACATGTGGTCCCGTTCCAACATGTCAGTGAGACGACGGCGAGTCCTTTTGTAAAATTTCCGAAAGGATGTGTAGGCCGGGGCGCCTCTTCGTGTACCGTGGCAAACTGGCAACCGTCCACCGACTCTTCCCCTTTCCCTCTCGATTTGGAACTGCTGTCACACGCTCTTCCTCCCTCCTCCATTTTCCTTCACCCTTCCTTCTGCCATTGTTCGATCATCTTCTCCATGGAGGGAACAAGCCGTAAACAACCCCGTTATTCTTGCCCAGATCTGAAAGATGACGTGGTCGGGGAACTCATTGATCGGTGCGACGTCATCACCTCGGCTAGCATGGCAGGTTCGTTCAAGACCATTCTCGACTCAACTAATAGCATCATTACAAGGAACCCAAGGGTCCAGGAGCGGTTTGATCTCCCTTATCTTCTTTGCTATAAGCCTGTTCGCATGGGCGCGGACGACGGAGGCCTCGCCTTGTGCAAGTTGATGCCGCTTGATAATGATACGTGTGATGTCAAGATGCCATCACTTCAGTGTAAGGCCTGGGCTAGCACAAATGGAGATTGGGTTGTTTATATTGGGTACAATTGCGAGTGGGAACTTGTGAATGTGTACACTCGTCAGCGGATTCCACTTCCAAAAATCTCCGAGTGCCCTGAGGTTGAGCACACAGATGATCTACGTACGTTCAAATATGATCATGGTGACTGTCGTCTACGGAAGATAGCAATTTCTCGAGTTCCCAACCGCTCTTGGAATTACAAGAACTATCAAGTTGTTGCTATCTTCGACAAGCTTGTTGCCGTCCTTCGTGGTTCGACTGGATGGATATTGCTCAAAAATCAGTTTCTATACACGGATGTGTACTATGATGCAATTGAATACGAGGGTCTTGTGTTTGCTGCCACCACTCGTGGCACTGTTTTTGCATGGGATCCTCATAGTTTCGGTATGTTTGTCTTCCACCGTAATTATAATTGTTTCATCCACATGCATGCGAGTTAGCAAGTTTCCCTTCTCTACTAATTAACCTTCTTCTTGTGTTTCCAAGGTCCTGTGAACATCCCACCACCTATACTTGAAAATTTTTATAACCAAGGGGGAGATGACAATGGTGATGATCACGAGCATGAGGACGAGCAGGGCCCATATGCTCACTGGCGGCTGGCAACTAATTCCAATGGGTCACCACTTCTTGTGTGTATACAGCCCACTGCTGATGTTACTACTGAGGGAGCAGGTGTTGTCTCCCATGGTCGCACTCTCCGGACCTATTCCAACACCCGTTGCATGGTATTCGGGATGGATACTAGTGTGCTAGCGCCAACACCTTCTCCCTGGTACAGTATTGATAGTCTTGGAGCAAACTCGCTCTTCCTTGGACAAAACTATCCAATGATGGTGAAAGGCGATCCAACTGCTGTTAACACAACGTTACTACCATTTATGAGAAGAAACTATATCTATATGTCGGACATTGCGGTGGTTCCCTACCCTGGTCGTGATATAGTAGGCCGCTTCAGCCTGGATGATCAGTCCTGCGTTGGTCTCGAGATTGACAGTAGCTGGCTCCTCCCAGAGAATCGCTTGTGGTTCAAAGCAAGCGTTTCCAACGCCGAGGATTGGTTGAGTTGAAGTTCATTTCATTGCTTGTTATTTGTTGTGTGATGAAAACTTTAGTATTTATAATGTATCCTCGTTGTCGTTGTGGGTTGATGACCTGTTGTATGTAATAAAATGATATGCCTGTGATAAACTTACTAAATTTATGAATGGCTTTCGAGTTGCTTCTCTGAGTGGGTGCTGCGATGGTGCAACAGGTTATCGGATGAGGCCAATAAACAATAGTACACTATTTGTACTAGCTTCACATGCTGCACTATCTCTATGTCTACGTACATAATACAACAAGTTTTAAACTTGAGACCAGCCACCCATCCTCACAAAGAACACTTTTTAACCTAGCACAGACTCCAGGAAATTTGGCCATAGAGTGAGGTGGGCCATATGTTAATGTGTTCGCTGTACGTAACCAGCACCTCGAATCCTCGATACTACTACTATAAGTAGTAGGAGTAGTAGGGTGGCATGGGCCAGAACAAGCATTCACGTCCAGGAGTACGGCACACACCACCAGCACGACTTCCATCTGACACCATATTTCTTGGAGTCCGTGCTACAGCAATCTCTTCAACCTCGTCGTTTCTCTAACTCAACCATCGCGCAGCGGGCGAGGTGGGAGTTTGCCGATAGTCGGTTTCCTCAACTGCGGTCCCACTTGTAAGGCCAACTCCAACGCACGACCCCAAACAGACCTCCGTTTTGCCCGGATTCTGTCCGTTTGGGTAGGGCAATGGGGTCGTGTCCGGGCCATTTCTCGGTTGCGGTGGCCGTGTACCGAACACGCGGACGCATCCCGGTCGCGTACATTTTTCTTTGCAAACACATATCTTTTTTCATCATTGATTTTTTGGTACATGGAAATATATACATCACCAAAATTTTGACTAGAAAAGCAAGACCAAAGAAAACAAGAACCACAAGAATACATTTTAGAAGATATCCAACTTCCATAACTGCTCCTGTAAGTTGGATTAGTGCCTTCTCGATGCATTCATTGTTGATCTGCGGAGGCTCGATCAAGGTTGCCCTGCGGTCCAAGAAGGCCAGCGTCCTATCGTCCTCCTCTTGCATGTAGTAGTCCTTGTGGACGATTTGCGCATAGACGTGGGTGATTATGTCGATGGTGTCTTGCTGCGCCAGGCGCTACGCGGCGAGCGCGACCTCGAGGTGGACATTCTCCGGCGCGACGGCGGGCAGTCGCAGGGCCACCAGTGCGTCGAAGAGGTTGTCACCATAGAGGCCGTTGAGGGTGGCAGGCATCGCAGAGCCTGGGCACGTGGGCTGGAGGCGTACGTCAAGGTCGTCCGCGAGCTTATTGACGACAATGAACTTGTCGAGGAAGCTGACGAGGACCTCGTCGAACAAGAAGATGAAGCTGTCGTCCAAGCGACCCCTCGCCCTGGCGGCCTCAAGCACTACCTGGAGACGTTACTCGGTGCCGGGCCGCAGGCCGGCGTCGTGGACCATCTGGCACAGCCGGCTGATGCTCGCTCTCATCGCCTCCATGGGTCTAGCTTCTAGTCAACTGATCTTGCGATTGGAGTGATCACTCTTGCCCTTGGGTGCGTAGGTGCGTAGGATTTCCTAGATTGGACTGGCGGGAGCCTTTATATGAGAAGTGCAGACTACGTTGAATTCGCATGCATGTTGGCCATCTACTCCTTGCCCCTCTACTGCACCTGCCTTTGGCTGTATGACAGGTTGGCCAGCCACCCGTTGGGCCCACGTGTCATACACCCAAAGGCAGGTGCAGTAAGTCAATGAAGTTGTGTCCCCCTCCGTGCCCGTGCATGCTTTCAATGACTTGAGACTACCAAACATCACATGCAGTGGTTAGTTCATTGCATGTAATCCTATTAAGTAGCAAAAAGACATTGAGTTATCTCGCCGATAGGAATAAAACAATACAACATGTATTTATTTACAGAGGGAGTAGTACAATTTTTGTGACATGCATTACTAGATATTGCTAGTCAAATACTAAATCCAGATGGACGTGGTAGTACTACTAAATCCAGACGGTGGTGCTAGTACTAGTAGTAGTACTACCAATGTAGTAGCACTGTACTACCCGTTGGTCAAATTATTACGTGCTGCTCCTCACAGTGAAGTGACAAGACCCTACGCCGGAGATGACACCTGAGTATAGGCGCCGTGTTCAGCATACCATAGTCAGCCTCACCGTCTGCAATTACTATCATCATGGCTGTAGACCTAGCCTGCTTACAACTATCCGTGTTCGACATAATTTCTCGTGCGTAGATGCCCGTGCATTGCGCAAAACACCAAGATTGGGGGGTGGACGGCGCCGGCAGCGGCCATCGCGCCAGATTTTTCCATGGCCTTCTAGATGTGGTGGGGAGGAGATAAGGCTGATTGTGAGAGACAAGGAGTTGTTTGTAAATAGGGAACAAGTGCGGGCATATTTTTGCAAAACTGGAGAAGTTTGGTTTGTATGCGTCAGATCTAGATCCGACGGCTATTGGTGAAAGATGGCAGGCACAACATCATCACCAACTCAGGACCTGTTTGATCTGCAGGATTTTGAAAACGCAGGAATAGGACACGGCAATATTACAAGTTTCAAACTGATATTACAAATGTTAGGAGTAATGCTGCACCTACGAAGAGGGAATTACTAGGAAGTTTACGTAAGAACTTTCGTTACTTTAGGTGGATGCAGCATTATCGTACAAACTAAAATCCACCGCCCTGACAAGTCACTAATGGGCAAATAAGTTTTCGAGTCTCTGGCCACTTGATGTTTCAAAAACAAATTCAGCTTCTGCGGAGACTTTGTCATTTAGGCTTAGACGCTTGCGGTGATTAGCACGCCATTCATTGTTGCGCCAGAGAACGCCAAACCTCATTACCTTGAGCACACTTGCCTCCAGAACAAAGAACCTGGCCAATTTAATCTCAGATGTGCTGCCTCGGTAGTCGATCAAATCAATTTCTGTAAGATGGAGATCAAGGCATTCGATGAGATTGTTATAGTGCAGCACATTTTTCACTTTCGGGTCTTTTTTTATCTGCAAAAGAAGAGAACATATTAGAGCAGCTGGCTGTATAAGATTGCCGTGTCATCAAGAGGTACCAATATCATTCGCTCATACGATAGGGTTGGCTGGCTAGTGATATTTTTTCACTCTCTCTCTCTCTCTCTTTCTCTTTCCTCTCATTTACCTAGGAGTACGTGAAGAGCTTGGGCATTTGTTGCCTTCCACTATGTGGCCGATGCCATATTTCGCAAAAGTATGCCACATAATACGCATCGATGTCAAATCAAAAGATTTTGGCACCGCTCTCGCGATGTGAGAGAGTTGGCACCGCTGTGCACACAGACCCACATGTATAAACAAATCAATCAAACCAACTACACCAGCCTCTCACTCTCCCAAACAAGTGTTTTTTTATTGCCTCAGTCCTCTCTCTCTCCCACGCAAGTGTTTTTTCATTGCGTGAGTTAATTTGGCACCGGAGCAAAGTAGGTGATCCAGATTGGGGCACCAGGTGAGCAATGGAGGGGCATCGATGCCAAATGCATCACAAGTGAATTTGGCACGTGTTTTGGCCTACATAGTGGAGGGCCGTTATAGCCCACTTTTGTACTACCTCTTATTTAGTATAAAATTTTGACCATATATTTATGTAAGAAAATGCCAATGCATGTCACTAAAAATTACACCATTTGAAATTATGTTCAAATACGAATCCAACGATATAGTTCTTAGTGACATGCATTAACATTTTGTCAGTTAAATCTATGGTCAAATTTTGATACTACAAAATAGGAAGAGTAAACCAGGACGGAGGTAGTACTTGCTCTTAGGGTAACCATAGAGTTACTGGAGTAGTCTAAGTTACTTTCCACTATGACTAGCCTAGGCTACTATAGTAGTACAACAAAAAAACGATGCAGGTGATCACGTGAGAAAAAATACTAAAAACATTTCTTTCGGTGCAGTGCGTAGATGCAGTTTTGAACACTACACTTGTCATCGTAATTTGGGAAAATTACGAAAAATTTGAGCTACGTTGTGATTACCGTTTACTAATAGGAAAGAAGTTTCACCTCGATGAGTAGCTTCTCCGTGCACGGAAAGCATGTAAGGAATCCAACAACTTGATCCAGATTGGGGCCGATAGATTTTATTGCCAAGATCTTCACTGTGCGCATAGACTGGGTCAAGCTTGTGGGAATCATTTTCTGGAAGACGGTCGTAAATACATCAAGAAGAAATTTAAAAATGTGAATTTCAAGAAGACGGAGAAGAAGATGAGTGTTGTACCTGAACGATTACGGATCCAATAAAGAGTTCGGAGAATTTGGCAGACGAGTGCACCAACGCTGTCAATTTCGGCGCGTCAATGACCCTGATTTTTGTTGGACCTTCTAGATCCGATACAAGCAATCTCTCAAGGAAAGGCGCATTCTCAATGACCATAACGTGGAACAGCTGGAGTGATCTCTTCCCAATTGATGTCTTGTTGCGGGGCCAGCAAGACACATAAATCCATCGGAGATTCGTCGAGGCGATGTGGAGGCTAATGAACCCGTGGATCTGCTCAAGACGAAGGTACTCGAGCGCAGTACAGCTGCGGAGCAGGTGCTCCATAGCCTTCTTCGAGATGACAACGTCGAAGAGGTCGAGCTGCTTGAGTTGAGGGAGAAGAAGGGCGGGCGCGGCATTAATCTGGGGAAGATAGCAGGAGCTGAAGCTGGCGCGGCGCAGCGTTGGCGCGAGGCGGAGCGCGGACGGCGGCAGAGAGCGACATCGTCCAGCTTCAAAGCTGAGCTCCTCGAGCTGATCTAGGGCGGGGGATAAGAACCACTCGTCGAACTTGGGTTGGACCTTGCAGTTGGTACTGAACATGCGGATGTCAAGGCGTCTGGCTGGCCCAGGGTGCGATGAAAGGATCTTGGAGACTGCGGCCATGCGTTTGCAATCCCCGTCGCAGAGGCAGCTGTCGACGGTGAGGTTGAGGGGGACGCGGCGCCAGAGGGGGCGCCACCGCCGGGAGAGCAGGGCGGTCCGCACGGCAGATTTGGTGGGGAGGAGGCCGATGATGACGAGCAGCATGTCATCGGGGAGGCTGCTGATGAAGTCCAGGCTCGCCGGATGTGGTTTTGGCTCGAGCCGCCTCCGCTTGTTGGCTGCCTCGCCGTCCATCTCAACCGGCGGCGACGCCGGTGTACACGTGTGCTGGTGTGTGTTGTGTGCTGGGTGTGCGCGAGTGCGTCCTTCTGTGCATGCCGCCGCGCTGTGGTGAATTGTGGGCGAGTGCGTCCTCCACGCATAAGAAGTGTGTCCTCAATGCGCCCTCAATTTACTAGCGTGCGGGGTGCTACCCCGAGTGGTTTCAACTTTGTTTACTTCACCGCGTGTCAGATGGGCCTCTAGTTTACTTATTTTCACCCACTGCCACATGGGCCAGCACACGAAGATACAGAACACGAGCTGACAAGGCAGCATGTGGACTGGTTGACCGGTCAACTAAACAATATACGGAGCTATACGCTGACACAGTGAGCGTATAATCCGTCAGTATAGAGTGTTCGTGTGAGAGGGGAGGCCCATGAGAGATAGCAGAGAGAGAAAGAGCTACTCCCTCCGTTCGATATGTAGTTCCAACATTTTTTTAAAAGTCAAACTTTTGAAACTTTGACCAAGTTTATAAAGAAATTACTTATATCTACAATACCAAAGATAAATGATAGTATGAAGTAAGTACATGTTGTGATGAATCTAATGATCTTTCTAGATGTAAATGTTTTTCTCCACATATACCTGGTCAAACTTTTCTGAGGTTTGACTTTTCAAAACATCCATATGCTTATGGACGTGAGAGAGTCCCTAACTAGAGAGAGAGAGAGAAACAGAAAGAGTGAGTGAAAAAAGTGTGTGTGCGTGTGTGAAAGAGACATGGACAACACTCGATAAAAGTCAAGAAAAAACATGTGTGTCTTATGCAAACATATCACACATGCATCTTCGACAACGGAAGCAAGGTGAGGAGATAGTGTGTGGTTGTTTGCAACCGAGAGAGCAAGACCCCTAGCACGTGGCCAAGAGGGGTCTGACAAACAAGGGAGAGAGGTCGAGAGAGACGTACGGAGAAAATGCAGACATGGGGAGGAGAGAGTGTATGTTTGTCATAGAGAGATCCCCTGGAGATCGTGATGGGACTACATGGGTGGGAGATCGAGTGACAAGGTGTGTGCGCGATAGAAGATACCCCGAGAGATATCGAGATAGACGTATGGATGGAAGGAGACAATACGTGTGTTCTTGATGGCTAGTGAGATATAATCATACTTAGGGGGGAGTGCTTGCGCCTATGATGGAGTGAGGGATTATGGTACTTATTAGGGGGGTGCGTGTCACATAGAGAGAGAACAAGGGCGGAGAGTGTTGGATGGGTCTATATGTATAGCGCGAGCGAGACATGTGTATGTGTGAACCAGGGAGATATAAAGTTTGAGAGAGATTGAGGAGCCCCGATAAGATTGAGTGGTGCATCAGATAGCTGAGAGGGGGAAAGAGATATTCCATCCGCTCGATAATGCAGTGCATGTAATTTTTTTACAAGTCAAACTTTGGAAACTTTGATCAGGTTTACACAAATGTTATTTATATCTTCAATACCAAAGATACATCATACGAAACTACATCTCATGGTGAATCTAATGGTATATGTTTGCCATTCTAGATGTAATTGTTTTTCTCCACGTACATGGTCAAACTTTGTGATGTTTGACATTCCAATAAATCAATATGCTATGGACCGAGGAGAGTGCCTAAGTCGAGAGGGATCAAGTGCGTGTGAAGGAGAATGAGTAACTGTGCAAAAAGAGTATGTGTGTGAAAGAGAAAGTGACAACAAATGATAAATTAGAGAGAGTGTGTGTTTTTTCGTTTTTAGGCGAACATATCACGCATGCATCTCCGAGATAGAAAAGCGAGGCAAGGAGATACACGAAGATAGCTAGTGTGTGATTGTTTGCAATGGAGAGAGACACCCCTATAGCACATGTCCAATAGAGGTCTGGCCAACAAGGAACAAAGGTCGAGAGGGACACATGGAGAACATGGACGCATTGGGAGGGCGAGAGGGTGTGTTTGTGATAGAGAGACCCCCTCGAGATCGTGAGGGGACTATATGGGTGGGAGATCGAGGGAGGTGCGTGCGCGATAGAAAGATGCCCCGAGAGAAATCGAGATAGACCATGCACATGTTTGTGATGGAGACTAAGATTAGCTAGTCATATACATATAGGGGGGACTGCGTGTGCCTACAATTGAGTGAGAGACCATCATACTTGGCTAGCTAGGCATGAGATTGTGTGTGTGTGAGAGAGAGACGGAGAGAAAACGAGGGAGAGAGATAGAGTTTTAGATGGGCCTATCGAGTGCGAGTGAGATATGCATGTGTATGTGTGACCCAGGTAGATGGAGAGTTTGAGAGAGAGGGGAAGAGATCCGAGACGACAGAGTGGTGCGTGAGAGAGTTACGGGCAACGAGCCAAGGAATTTGTGTGCGTACAATGATTGCACCCAAGATATCTAGCTTGGACTTGAGAATCATACATAGTGTGTGAGAGAGACCTATAGATGGAGTATATATGCATGTGAACTAGAAAGACCCCCCCCCCCCCCCACGCACACACACAAAGAGAGAGAGAGAGAGAGAGAGAGAGAGAGAGAGAGAGAGAGAGATGGAGAGAAAGCAAGAGGGACCAACAAGGTTTGTGTGTTGGATGCGTGCGAGAGAATTGAAGATTGTCGGCGAGAGAGAGAGAGAGAGAGAGAGAGAGAGAGAGAGAGAGAGAGAGCAGGAGTCCGGGAGAGGGGTCGCGTTTTATGCATCAAAGACTGATATAAACCATGTTTCGATATAAACTTGCATTCAAATATTTAAATTGGAGAACATGTTGTCTGCAATCCACACATGAACGGATATATGCGTATATCAAACAAGTTCATTAATTTGACTTTCAACATGTTCATGGAGTACTATAATACTGTACAACATGCTATTCGATTGAGGTGTTCAATTTTGGATTTAGTTCACTATTTTGACCTGGTGAACGAGCTATTTCATTGAATCGAGATATTTCATTTTGGGTTTGATTCCCGTTTTTGAGTGGGTCAACTATTTGTCATATAGTAAATCGCTAGCAACGAGCATGTAAAAACACATTACTCCCGAGCATCATCCCTCCATCTAAAAAAGAAGTGGCAAGCTAATATTTCAAAATTTGATTCGAATCGACTTGGTAAGGTAGACGTGGATGCTTGTTCTCCCAAATTTTGAACGAACCATTAAACATCCTCTGCTCGGTGGAATTCGCCCGAGCAAATAAATGGGAGATGCGAAATTACCGTCCTATGTGGGAGACGCATTAATTGGCCCATTGTACATCGAGGGTAGGTTCGTAACTTCATCCAAGCGCGCCTTCTCCTCGGCCGAAATGACATGTGCCGAATAATTCATAAACCATGGTCGGCAAAACACGCTCTCCTCGCCCGAAATAGCTCGCGCCCACTATTTCAAAACACGCTCTCCTCGCCCGAAATTGCTCGCGCCCACTATATTTCAAAACACACCCTCCTCGCCCGAAATCGCTCCCGCCCACTATTTGGGGAGAAGCAAAGTTACTCTACTATCCCCGACCCTCAGTACACAGACCCAAGCCGAGAAGCCTAAAGGCATGGGTAGAACTATAACTCCCCCTCACATTTCAGACAAATGCGTCCGTAAAACATGGTTCCACTCCCCTCCCAATTCCCCCCCCCATTCATACCTCGTGGGCGCCAAATCACCTTCTCCCCGGAATCTCCCTTCTCCCGAGCCGCGAAACCTCAGCCCCTCCTCCATGGCGCCCCCACCACACCAATTTCACAGCCGCCCTCCTCCCTAATGTCAGAGACGCTGTCCATTTGCCGTCGTGCACTGGGCCGTGTGCCTCTTACTCCGTGCTACTGGAGCTGCCTCGACGACGGCCACGTGAACCGTACCGGAGCCGATTCACCCCCGCCATTGTTCACGGCGCCGGAGCGGCTCCAACTTCGGATCCATCCAGAGTCCCGGCGCTGCTTCCCCGTAGCCGTCGATCGTCGCGACATCGCTGTTTCCCTGCCGCCGGTGGCCACCGCAACCGCGCCGGCCTCACCGACTCGGCAGCTGGACCTGCCTACTTCACCATGCCGCCAGATAGGTCGCACCCTCATCTCAAATCACTTTATTTAGGCGTCAGTTGTCCGAATTTTTATTCTGGGCCAATCGATTCCCAATGGGAAGCAGCACCCCTCGAGGCGGCGGAGCTCCTAGGCTGCCGGTTGGCTAGTGTCTAACGTAAGGGTGCGGAGCCGCAAGTTCGCCGCGGAAGCAGCGCTTAGATGGCTATCTTAGAGTTTCGTGGGTTGAAGGTACTGCCGCCGCCGGATCTGGATGACGGGGAGTCTTTGTGGATTGGCCCCGGGGCGGCGCAACCACGGCAGTGCGGTGGGGCGGGGAGCGGGGTTTTGGCCAGGGCCACGGACAGCGAAGGCAAGCTGCTCTGCCGTTGGTCGCTGGCTCTTCGGGGAAGATTCCTAATAGTGTCAGCCGGGAGGCACAAGACGACCATCAAGCCATCCGGCATAGATTGGACAGTACCAAAATAAAATAAAATCGTGTGACCCCAATTTAGTCTTCAGTCAACAGACGTGTGACCACTCTCGTACCTTGCTGTTGATCTCTTAGTGTATTTCTTCAGATCAAAGAGATGTGTTGTTCTTAACATTATGCGTTATCTGCATCTTCAGCCACACCGTCGTCCGACTCACCACAGGTGCTCCAACAAGGGAAGCATACACCAGAAGGGAGCTATAGTCCCCACTCAACAGTTCCCTGCATCGAATGCGCGTGCCCGACATGGACAGCCACAACAACTGCAGGGCCATCGACAAGTCGGCACATGATGCTCACTCCTATGGATGGCGGCCAGATAGGTTGTACCCTCATCTTACTTGTGTGCAACATTTATGGCTTTGTTATTCATCTAAGCATGGAAAATATATTATCACATTTCACTGTATATTCATGCTGATCTCTTACGGGTCTTGTTCAGGAGTTAACGATGTTCCATAGTTCAGCAAAGATACTTGTTCTTTAGGTAACGTTGTTCCATAGTTATCATCCATCAGCCAATGCTATCACACAGGCTGGTGATTATAGTATTATACCACTTCTAGTATTACCTATGTTGTTCTTTAATACTTTTGTGTGCCATCTAGTTAATCTCGAGTACAAATGATACATATTCTGTAGCTTTCATATGTGTTCTCCCTTTAGTTTTTGAGACCTGTTGCTGCTAGTTAACCCCAGTCCTACTATTTATGTCGTCTCCTACAGGCACTCATTACATAAATCTAACTACTAGTTTTCTTCCATGCATGTCAGATATTATTGCACACACTGATATATCCACAAGAACCTCACGGAGCAATGTAAAGGCCAATAAACTTGATGTCAATGATACCCAATATGTTGGAACATGTAAAGGCAGTTCTTCAGAAGACTTGCAGAAAGATGTTGAATCCTCTTCACCCCACAAGGTCCTTGCTCTAACTTGGCCCGTGACATGGGTACAACATGCATATAATGTCCTGGAGTGTATCTACTCTGGTGCAATGCCATGTGCTTAGCATGTTGATCATGCATGTAAATATGTCATGCCTTCCTATTTTTCAGTACCTATTCCATTCATGATAACATGTTTTCAAATTCAAGTAATGTCATTCTACTCTATCGCAATGCCATCTGCTTAATTTGGACATCATGCTTCTGAATATCTTATGCATTGTTATTCATCAGTATGTACTTCATCTGTCTACCATACCATGTTTTTTACATTGAAGTGTTGTTCTAGTGCTCTGTTGCAATGCCATCTTAGTTTCCCAATCATACACGTGTATGTTGCCTTAGTTTTTCTGTACGTATTCCGCTAGCATACAGTTTTACATTCAACTAGTGTTTTTTACTATGTTGTCCTGTCGTATCCCTAGCTCTTACACCATACTCCCTCCGTCCGGATTACATGTTGCCGAAATGGATAAAAAAGGATGTATCTAGAACTGAAATACGCCTAGACCCATCCATTTTTTCGGATGGAGGGAATACATGTCAATATGTCATGCCTTTCTATTCTTCAGTACCTATTCCATCTCTCTATTGTAGCATGTTTTATAATTGAAGCACCATTCTTCTATACAAGGCATGCAAGGGGAAGACGACTATGTTAGAATCTGAAGGGTTACAAACCAGGTCTTTGCAAAAGATCCAAACGCCAGGAGATAATAAACTAACTCCAGTTTTTATAGATACTGCTCCAGCACAGAGAAACCCAACTCCTACTGATAATAAGCAGATTCTAGTGGCCAAAGAACTAGTCCGCTCCAGTCTAGCAAAAATATGTCAACTCCATTCTGAGAAGCGTGTGCGTATCCTTGCATCATGAAATTTTATAGCATGTTGATCATATTTTCTACATGTTTCTTACCCATCTCTCTTTTACAAAATAAGCTTAACAGATAGAAGAATTTCTGCACTGGTATCGTCTATGAGGAAAGATTCTTGCAGGAATTCTCTGTACTCCAATGCAGATGTAAGTACCTGTTGTATATCACTATATTTTTACATCAGCATGTATTTTGTTAATCGGCGTGAATCCAACCTTTATCTGATCTAAATTTAGTTGTAGCAAAATGTATGATTAAAGGCCACAATGTTGATTTTTGTAAGGAAAACTGCCTGGTAGTTTTGCATCCTGAGCTGCATGAGTGTACTATCTCATATCAGTGGGTTTGATTACTTTGGTTCTGTAGTGGGTTTTCAGTGTTTTTTTACTGTGTTGTCATGTCGTATCCCTAGCTCACATCATACTCCCTCCGTCCGGATTACATGTCGCAGAAATGGATAAAACTGGATGTATCTAGAACTGAAATACGCCTAGACCCATCCATTTATTTCCGGATGGAGGGAATACATGTCAATATGTCATGCCTTTCTATTCTTCAGTACCTATTCCATCTCTGTTGTAGCATGTTTTATAATTGAAGCACCATTCTTCTATATAAGGCATGCAAGGGGAAGACGGCTATGTTAGAATCTGAAGGGTTACAAACCAGGTCTTTGCAAAAGATCCAAACGCCAGGAGATAATAAACCAACTCCATTTTTCATAGATACTGCTCCAGCACAGAGAAACCCAACTCCCACTGATAATAAGCAGATTCTATTGGCCAAAGAACTAGTTTGCTCCAGTCCAGCAAAAGAATGTCAACTCCATTCTAAGAAGCGTGTGCGTATCCTCGCATCATGAAATTTTATAGCATTCTGATCATATTTTCTACATGTTTCTTACACATCTCTCTTTTAGAAAATAAGGTTAAATGATAGAAGACTTTCTTCATTGGGATTGTATTCGAGAAAAATATCTTGCGGGAATTCTATGTGCTCCAATGCTGATGTAAGTACCTGTTGTATATCACTATATTTTTACATCAGCATGTATTTTGTTAATCGGCGTGAATCCAACATTTATCTGATCTAAAATTAGTTGTAGCAAAATGTTAAAGGCGCCAATGTTGATTTTTGTAAAGAAAACTGCCTGGTAGTTTTGCACACTGAGCCGCAACAGTGGTCGAGACACTCTCCACTCTTTTCAGAGACAGTGTAGCAAAGCAGCAAGAACTTGCCCACATGCTTATGGGCGTCATCCGTGCTGAGGTTGCATATTGTGACGTTGTAGATCGTTAGGTTCTGTTCATTTATTTGCACTGGCATCAACCTTTGATTGCCCAGTGGATGTAATTTCCTGTAATATATGTTGGATGTGCAACGTTTTTCCCTGTATGCCGTACCTTTGCTTGATCGGTTTTGGTCATGTGCATAATTGCTCGTCGTAATGGGCTCAAATTATCTAATTTGGCCTAAAGACATGTATGAACTTTAGTGGGCCCATTAAGTTAATGGGTCGTTACCAGGCCGAAAGTTAATGGTCAGCCCTCTTAACTCCCGGGTCGTTAACAGGCTGACATCAAAGCGGGCAACAGGTGGGCCCAATTGATTTCACGGGCCGTTAACAGGCCGTTACTAAGTTCGGGCTACATATGGCCCAACTATACTGTGGGCCTTTAGCAGGCCGAAAGAGACAGCGGGCTTGTACAGGACCATGAAGAGCATGGGCCGCTAAGAGGCCGAAAGTCAGGGCGTATTATAAATGGCCCAACTGTGTTGTGGGCCTTTAGCAGGCCGAAAGAGAAACCGGGCTGGTATTGGACCATGAAGGGAATGGGCCGTTAAAAGGCCAAAACTCATGTCCGACTACAAATGGTCCAACTCATTTATGGTCTGTTAATAGGCTGAAAGGCACACAGGGCCGGGAATTGGCCCAACACTTAAATGGGTCGCTAAAAGGCCAAAACTCAGGTCCGACTACAAATGGCCCAACAGATATATGGGCCGTCACCAGGCTGAAAGACACACCGGGCCGGAAATTGGCCCAACACGTAAATGGGTCGCTAAAAGGCTGAAACTCCGGTCCGACTACAAATGGCCCAACTGATTATGGGCCGTCAACAGGCTGAAAGACACACCGGGCCAGAAATTAGCCCAACATTTAAATGGGTCGCTAAAAGGCCGAAAGATGTACATCGTGAAAATTGGCCCATCCACTGAATGGGCCGTTAACATGCCGAAATCTCATCGGGCCGATATTGAGCCCAAATATATAGCGGGCTGTTAACGGGCTCGAACCGATGATGGGCTGCAATGGTGTCAAATCTTTAACGGGCCATTGACGGGCCGAATTGGCACCTCGTATGGGCCGTGGGCTTAAATGGACCTGACACAAGTAGGCCTTATATGGTTCGGCCTGCTATTTTTTACTGGGCCGACCTTTTTCACCGGAATGGGCCACTGTTGGGCCGTGCCACGTGTCGACCTATCATAGGCGCCTCCTGTCCAATGAGTGGATGACATATGTCCCAACGGTGAGGCAACACGTGTTTCCTCCGGCCAATGATGATTTTACATGTGAAAAATCCCCATTGGTCCGAGCTGTTAACGGGTTATCGGATCCAAAACTGGACCCGATAGCTTAATGGCGTTCCGTTACGGTGGATGCCACGTGTCGGTCACCCTTGACGAAAGCACTTCTGTGACGCGCGATTTATCGTCATGGAAGTGGACACTTCCGTGATGATAATTTTGGTAATGTCATGGAACACTTCTATGACAGCACAGGTATGACTATCTTGATTCTGTCATAAATTTGTCATGGATGTACATGCATGACAGAAAATGTGACCTACTGTGACAAACACGTATCATCACGGAAGTGTATTTTTTTGTAGTGTTGGGATGATTCCAGAGGAAGCAACATTGACTTTCTCGAATTCACGGCGGCAACTTGCACTAAACGCACATGAACTTAGAGGAAGTCACTTCTTTCATCATGAGTTATACTTCTTGCAGCCAACCGCGTCGCGGCGTCGGCGCGTGAGGCGTCAACGGTGGCCTCGACGGCGAGGTGCTCCTCCAAGATCTGGGGGTTGACACGAATGGCAGCCATCGCGACCTCATCCGCGCGTGCGGCTGCGATTTTCTTCTCCGCTGCGAAATGCTCCTTGAGGTCCTGGCTATACTGCGTGCACCATGGCTTAGGCCAGCGCTTATTTGGTGGAGGGGTCGGTGATTTAGGTGGAAGGTGTCGCGCTCGCGCCGGCGGTCAGGGCATGTGGGATGTGGAAGGAGGAGGAGGATGGGGGTCGGGTGTGGATTACCTGCCTGGATAGGCGAGGCCGAGCAGCGTGAAGGAGGGTCGCCGGTGAGGAGGCGGTGGCACTGCAAGCAAGGAGTGAAGGTTTCAACTTGGAAAGGAACGCAGAAAGGGGGGAAATGTGGCTTTTGGTAAGGGGGAGAGGGCGGGGAGGTAGATATTTCCGCGGAAGCCGAAAATTTGGAATCGCTTCAGCCAAAAAACTAGCGCGCAAAGTGTCATCAGACACGGTCCCTTATTCAGACACGGTCCAAAGATATTTTGTGCTGCATCTCACATGGTTCGTTATAATAAACTGTGTGGGGTCTACTTGATTTTTCGTCTTGATTTGAATTACATAATAGGGTCACAGCAGCCATGGACGGTGTTTGAATTGCTAGACCTTTTATCTGCAGTGATCATAAAAGAATTGGAATTATTCAGAGTTTGTTTGGACATTTTTATGCATTAAGTGAGTTTTTAATGCATTTGTGTGCATAATTCAAATTTGAACTACATGCACATGCTCCAGTGCATATAAATTGGTTGAAAAATCAAATCTTTGTCCTTGGGTGCATGCTTAGGTCCCATGCAAGAAATGGGAATGAATGTCAAACACCCTACCACCGTCACTCGGCCGCAAACATTGAGATACCTAGTTTTTAAATTCTAGTAAATCCAAAACTCGTCTGAAATAAATGAAACTTGGCATGCTATCATGGAGCGGCATCAACATGCCATGGTAAAGTTTTTGTCCCATTTTGGGTAGGTTTGGGTATATGCTTCTCACAAACCATAGCTTCTTAGAACAAGCATGATGGTTTCGGTAGGAAATGCCCCAACTTTGGGGGCGAAACGATATCCATTGCCTCTTATTGCTTTCAAATTTTTTCTCGTGTCAACATAGAACAACAGGAGTTTTGTGTTATTTTTTGTGATTTTTCGGGGTTCGTTTGGACATTTTTATGCATTAAGTGAGTTTTCAATGCATTTATGTGCATAATTCAAATTTGAACTACATGCACATGCTCCGGTGCATATAAATTGGTTGAAAAATCAAATCTTTGGTCCTTGGGTGCATGCTTAGGTCCCATGCAAGAAATGGGAATGAATGTCAAAAAACCGTGCCACCGTCACTCGGCCACAAACATTGAGATACCTGATTTTTAAATTCTAGTAAATCCAAAAATCGGCTGAAATTCATGAAACTTGGCATGCTATCATGTAGCGGCATCAACATGTCGTGGTAAAGTTTTTGTCCCATTTGGGGCAGGTTTGGGTATATGCTTCTCACAACAAGCATGATGGTTTCGATAGGGAACGCCCCAACTTTGGGGGCCAGACGATATCCATTGCCTCTTATTGCTTTCAAATTTTTTCTCATGTCAACATAGAACAACAGCAGTGTTGTGTTATTTTTTGTGATTTTTTGGGGTTCGTTTGGACATTTTTATGCATTAAGTGAGTTTTCAATGCATTTATGTGCATAATTCAAATTTGAACTACATGGATATGCTCCGGTGCATATAAATTGGTTGAAAAATCAAATCTTTGGTCCTTGGGTGCATGCTTAGGTCCCATGCAAGAAATGGGAATGAATGTTAAACACCCTGCCACCGTCACTCGGCCGCAAACATTGAGATACCTGGTTTTTAAATTCTAGTAAATCCAAAACTCGTCTGAAATTCATGAAACCTGGCATGCTATCATGGAGCGGCATCAAGATGCCGTGGTAAACTTTTTGTCCCATTTGGGGTAGGTTTGGGTATATGCTTCTCACAAACACTGGTGCGCGTCGGTCCTAAACAAACGGTTTAAAACCCCTTTCCGCGACGGTATTTGGAACCATCGCCAAGTGAGTGTGGGCGATAGGGGGGTCCTTCCCACACGACCCAAAAATCGTCGGGGATAGACCTCGTGGGACCCAGGCTAGGGCTGTGTGCGATCGGGCGAGGCATGGAAACCCAATCATTTCCGTAGATATGTACATCCCACACGGTGAATCCCAGAAATCATTTCCGTAGGTATGTACATCCCACACGGTGAATCCCAGAAATCATTTCCGTAGGTATGTACATCCCACACGATGAATCCCAGAAATCATTTCCGTAGGTATGTAGGTATGTGCTGAAGGAAATATGCCCTAGAGGCAATAATAAAGTTGTTATTTATATTTCCTTATATCATGATAAATGTTTATTATTCATGCTATAATTGTATTAACCAGAAACTTAGTACATGTGTGAATACTTAGACAAACAGAGTGTCACTAGTATGCCTCTACTTGACTAGCTCGTTGAATCAAAGATGGTTAAGTTTCCTAGCCATAGACATGAGTTGTCATTTGATTAACGGGATCACATCATTAGAGAATAATGTGATTGACTTGACCCATTCCGTTAGCTTAGCACTTGATCGTTTAGTATGTTGTTATTGCTTTCTTCATGACTTATACATGTTCCTATGACTATGAGATTATGCAACTCCCGAATACTGGAGGAACACTTTGTGTGCTACCAAACGTCACAATGTAACTGGGTGATTATAAAGGTGCTCTACAGGTGTCTCCAATGGTGCTTGTTGAGTTGGCATAGATCGAGATTAGGATTTGTCACTTTGATTGTCGAAGAGTTATCTCTGGGCCCTCTCGGTAATGTGCATCACTATAAGCCTTGCAAGCAATGTGACTAATGAGTTAGTTGCGTGATGATGCACTACGGAACGAGTAAAGAAACTTCCCGATAACGAGATTGAACTAGGTATTGAGATACCGACGATCAAATCTCGGGCAAGTAACATGCCGATGACAAAGGGAACAACGTATGTTGTTATGCGGTTTGACCGATAAAGATCTTCGTAGAATATGTGGGAGCCAATATGAGCATCCAGGTTCCGCTATTGGTTATTGTCCGGAGACGTGTCTCGGTCATGTCTACATAGTTCTCGAACCCGTAGGGTCCGCACGCTTAACGTTCGGTGATGATCGGTATTATGAGTTTACGTGTTTTGATGTACCGAAGGTAGTTCGGAGTCCTGGATATGATCACGGACATGACGAGGAGTCTCTAAATGGTCGAGACGTAAAGATCGATATATTGGAAGCCTATATTTGGACATCGGAATAGTTCCGGGTGAGTTCGGGCATATACCGGAGCACCGGGAGGTTACCAGGGGGCGCGCCCCCCCCAAGCCCAATCCAATTTGGGTGGGGGCCGGCCCCCCCTTTCCTTCCCCCTCTCTCCCCCTTCCTTCCACTCCTAGTCCAACTAGGGAAGGGGGGAATCCTACTCCTGGTGGGAGTAGGACTCCCCATGGGGCGCGCCATAGGAGGGTCGGCCCTCCCCATCCTCCACTCCTTTATATACGAGGGAGGGGGCACCCCATAGACATACAAGTTGATCATTGATATCTTAGCCGTGTGTGGTGCCCCCCTCCACCATAATCCACCTCGGTCATATAATCGTAGTGCTTAGGCGAAGCCCTGCGCCAGTAACTTCATCATCACCATCATCACGTCGTCGTGCTGACGAAGCTCTCCCTCGACACTCTACTAGATTTTGAGTTCGTGGGACGTCACCGAGCCGAACGTGTGCAGATCGCGGAGGTGCCGTATCTTTGGTGCTAGGATCGGTCGATCGTGAAAACATACGACTACATCAACCGCGTTGTCATAACGCTTCTGCTTACGGTCTACGAGGGTACGTGGACAACACTCCCCCCTCTCGTTGCTATGCATCACCATGATCTTCCGTGTGCGTAGGATTTTTTTTTGAAATTACTACGTTCCCCAACAGTCGCATCCGAGCCAGGTTTATACGTAGATGTTATATGTGTTGGGGAACATAGTAATTTAAAAAAATTCCTACGCACACGCAAGATCATGGTGATGCATAGCAACGAGAGGGGAGAGTGTTGTCTACGTACCCTCGTAGACCGTAAGCGGAAGTGTTATGACAACGCAGTTGATGTAGTCGTACATCTTCACGATCGACCGATCCTAGCACCGAAGGTACGGCACCTCCGCGATCTGCACACGTTCGGCTCGGTGACGTCCCACGAACTCACGATCTAGCAGAGTGTCGGGGAAGAGCTTTGTCAGCACGACGGCATGATGACGGTGATGATGAAGCTACCGGTGCAGGGCTTCGCCTAAGCACTACGACGATATGACCGAGGTGAATTATGGTGGAGGGGGGCACCGCACACGGCTAAGAACAATGTTTGTTGTGCTTCTAGGGTGCCCCCCTACCCCCGTATATAAAGGAGCAAGGGGGAGGCCGGCCGGCCTTGGGGCGCGCCAAGGAGGGGGAGGAGTCCTCCTCCTAGTAGGACTAGGACTCCCCCTTTCCTAGTCCAACTAGGAGGAGGAAGGGGGGAGGAAAGAGAGGGAGAGGGAGAGGGAAAGAGGGCCGCGCCCCCCTCCCCTAGTCCAATTCGGACTCCCCTTGGGAGGGGGCGCGCCACCTCCTGGGCTGCTGCCCTCTCTCTCCCCTCAGGCCCACTAAGGCCAAATACTTCCCTGGGGGGTTCCGGTAACCCCTCCGGCACTCCGGTTTTCTCCGAACTCACCCGGAACTATTCCGATGTCCGAATATAGGCTTCCAATATATCGATCTTTACGTCTAGAGCATTTCAAGACTCCTCGTCATGTCCGTGATCATATCCGGGACTCCGAACTACCTTCGGTACATCAAAACACATAAACTCATAATACCGATCGTCACCGAACTTTAAGCATGCGGACCCTACGGGTTCGAGAACTATGTAGACATGACCGAGACTCATCTTTGGTCAATAACCAATAGCGGAACCTGGATGGTCATATTGGTTCCTACATATTCTACGAAGATCTTTATCGGTCAAACCGCATATCAACATACGTTGTTCCCTTTGTCAATGGTATGTTACTTGCCCGAGATTCGATCGTCGGTATCTCAATACCTAGTTCAATCTCATTACCGGCATGTCTCTTTACTCGTTCTGTAATGCATCATCCCGCAACTAACTCATTAATTACATTGCTTGCAAGGCTTATAGTGATGTGCATTACCGAGAGGGCCCAGAGATACCTCTCCGACAATCGGGGTGACAAATCCTAATCTTGATCTATGCCAACTCAACAAGTACCATCGGAGACACCTGTAGAGCACCTTTATAATCACCCAGTTACGTTGTGACGTTTGGTAGCACACAAAGTGTTCCTCCGGTATTCGGGAGTTGCATAATCTCATAGTCATAGGAACATGTATAAGTCATGAAGAAAGCAATAGCAATATACTAAACGATCAAGTGTTAAGCTAACGGAATGGGTCAGGTCAATCACATCATTCTCTAATGATGTGATCCCGTTAATCAAATGACAACTGATGTCTATGGCTAGGAAACTTAACCATCGTTGATTCAACGAGCTAGTCAAGTAGAGGCATACTAGTGACACTTTGTTTGTCTATGTATTCACACATGTACTAAGTTTCCGGTTAATACAATTCTAGCACGAATAATAAACATTTATCATGATATAAGGAAATATAAATAACAACTTTATTATTGCCTCTAGGGCATATTTCCTTCAGTCTCCCACTTGCACTAGAGTCAATAATCTAGTTCACATTGACATGTGATTTAAAACCAATAGTTCACATCACCATGTGATTTAACACCCACAGTTCACATCGCCATGTGACCAACACTCAAAGGGTTTACTAGAGTCAGTAATCTTAGTTCACATCGCCATGTGATTAACACCCAAAGAGTACTAAGGTGTGATCATGTTTTTCTTGTGAGATAAGTTTGGTCAATGGGTCTGCCATATTCAGATCCCTATGTATTTTGCAAATTTCTATGTCAACAATGCTCTGCACGGAGCTACTCTAGCTAATTGCTCCCACTTTCAATATGTATCCAGATTGAGACTTAGAGTCATTTGGATCAATGTCAAAACTTGCATCGACATAACCCTTTACGATGAACCTTTTGTCACCTCCATAATTGAGAAACATATCCTTATTCCACTAAGGATAATTTTGACCGATGTCCAGTGATCTACTCTTAGATCACTATTGTACTCCCTTGCCAAACTCAGTGTAGGGTATACAATAGATCTGGTACACAGCATGGCATACTTTATAGAACCTATGGCTGAGGCATAGGGAATGACTTTCATTCTATTTCTATCTTTTGTCGTGGTCGGGCTTTGAGTCTTACTCAATTTCACACCTTGCAACACAGGCAAGAACTCTTTCTTTGACTGTTCCATTTTGAACTACTTCAAAATCTTGTCAAGGTATGTACTCATTGAAAAAACTTATCAAGCGTCTTGATCTATCTCTATAGATCTTGATGCTCAATATGTAAGCAGCTTCACCGAGGTCTTTCTTTGAAAAACTCCTTTCAAATACTCCTTTATGCTTTCCAGAAAATTCTGCATTATTTCCGATCAACAATATGTCGTTCACATATACTTATCAGAAATGCTGTAGTGCTCCCACTCACTTTCTTGTAAATACAGGCTTCACCGCAAGTCTATATAAAACTATATGCTTTGATCAACTTATCAAAGCATATATTCCAACTCCGAGATGCTTGCACCAGTCCATAAATGGATCGCTGGAGCTTGCATATTTTGTTAGCACCTTTAGGATTGACAAAACCTTCAGGTTGCATCATATGCAACTCTTCTTTAATAAATCCATTAAGGAATGCAGTTTTGTTTATCCATTTGCCAGATTTCATAAACTGCGGCAATTGGTAACATGATTCGGACAGACTTAAGCATCGCTACGAGTGAGAAAATCTCGTCGTAGTCAACACCTTGAACTTTTTCAAAAGCCTTTTTTGACAAGTCTAGCTTTGTAGATAGTAACAGTACTATCAGCGTCCACCTTCCTCTTGAAGATCCATTTATTTTCTATGGCTTGCCGATCATCGGGCAACTCAACCAAAGTCCACACTTTGTTCTCATACATGGATCACATCTCAGATTTCATGGCCTCAAGCCATTTCGCGGAATCTGGGCTCATCATCGCTTCCTCATAGTTCGTAGGTTCATCATGGTCAAGTAACATGACCTCTAGAACAGGATTACCATACCACTCTGTTGCGGATCTCACTCTGGTTGACCTACGAGGTTCGGTAGTAACTTGATCTGAAGTTACATGATCATCATCATTAGCTTCCTCACTAATTGGTGTAGGAGTCACAGGAACAGATTCCTGTGATGAACTACTTTCCAATAAGGGAGCAGGTACAGTTACCTCATCAAGTTCTACTTTCCTCCCACTCACTTATTTCGAGAGAAACTCCTTCTCTAGAAAGTATCCATTTTTAGCAACGAATATCTTGCCTTCGGATCTGTGATAGAAGGTGTACCCATCAGTTTCATTTGGGTATCCTATGAAGACACATTTCTCCGACTTGGGTTCGAGCTTATCAGGTTGAAACTTTTTCACATAAGCATCGCCGCCCCAAACTTTAAGAAACGACAACTTAGGTTTCTTGCCAAACCACAGTTCATATGGTGTTGTCTCAACGGATTTAGATGGTGCCCTATTTAACGTGAATGCAGTTGTCTCTAATGCATAACCCCAAAATGATAGTGCTAAATCGGTAAGAGACATCATAGATTGCACCATATATAATAAAGTACAGTTACGATGTTTAGACACACCATTACGCTGTGGTGTTTCAGGTGGCGTGAGTTGTGAAACTATTCGGCATTGTTTCAAATGAAGACCATACTCGTAACTCAAATATTCTCCTCCACGATCAGATCGTAGAAACTTCATTTTCTTGTTACGATGATTTTCCACTTCACTTTGAAATTATTTGAACTTTTCAAATGTTTCAGATTTATGTTTCATCAAGTAGATATACCCATATCTGCTCAAATCATCTGTGAAGGTCAGAAAATAATGATACCTGCCGCGAGCCTCAACACTCATCGGACTGCATACATCAGTATGTATTATTTCCAACAAGTTTGTTGCTCGCTCCATTGTTCCGGAGAACGGAGTCTTAGTCATCTTGCCCATGAGGCATGGTTCACAAGCATCAACTGATTCATAATCAAGTGATTCCAAAAGCCCATCAGCATGGATTTTCTTCATGCGCTTTACACCAATATAACCTAAACGGCAGTGCCACAAATAAGTTGCACTATCATTATTAACTTTGCATCTTTTGGCTTCAATATTATGAATATGTGTATCACGACGATCGAGATTCAATAAACCATTCACCTTGGGTGTATGACCATTGAAGGTTTTATTCATGTAAACAGAACAACAATTATTCTCTGACTTTAAATGAATAATCGTATTGCAATAAACATGATCAAATCATATTCATGCTTAACGCAAACACCAAATAACATTTATTTAGGTTCAACACTAATCCCGAAAGTATAGGGAGTGTGCGATGATGATCATATCAATCTTGGAACCACTTCCAACACACATCGTCACTTCACCCTTAACTAGTCTCTGTTCATTCTGCAACTCCCGTTCCGAGTTACTAATCTTAGCAACTGAACTAGTATCAAATACTGAGGGGTTGCTATAAACACTAGTAAATTACACATCAATAACATGTATATCAAATATACCTTTGTTCACTTTTCCATCCTTCTTATCCGCCAAATACTTGAGGCAGTCCCGCTTCCAGTGACCAGTCCCTTTCAAGTAGAAGCACTTAGTCTCAGGCTTAGGTCCAGACTTGGGTTTTTTCACTTGAGCAGCAACTTGCTTGCCGTTCTTCTTGAAATTCCCCTTCTTCCCTTTGCCCTTTTTCTTGAAACTAGTGGTCTTGTCAACCATCAACACTTGATGCTTTTCTTGATTTCTACCTTCGCCGATTTTAGCATCGCGAAGAGCTTCGGAATTGTTTTCGTCATCCCTTGCATATTATAGTTCATCACGAAGTTCTAGTAACTTGGTGATAGTGACTAGAGAACTTTTGTCAATTACTATCTTATCTGGAAGATTAACTCCCACTTGATTCAAGCAATTGTAGTGCCCAGACAATCTGAGCACATGCTCACTGGTTGAGCTATTCTCCTCCATCTTGTAGGCAAAGTACTGTCAGAGGTCTCATACCTCTTGACATGGGCATGAGTACGAAATACCAATTTCAACTCTTGGAACATCTTATATGCTCCGTGGCGTTCAAAACATTTTTTGAAGTCCCAGTTCTAAGCCATAAAGCATGGTGCACTAAACTATCAAGTAGCCATCATACCGAGCTTTGCCAAACGTTCATAACGTCTGCATATGCTCCTGCAATAGGTCCGTTACCTAGCGGTGCATCAAGGACATAATTCTTCTGTGCAGCAATGAGGATAATCCTCAGATCACGGACCAAGTCCGCATCATTGCTACTATCATCTTTCAACTTAGTTTTTCTCTAGGAACATATCAAAAATTAAGGGGGAACTACATCGCGAGCTATTGATCTACAACATAGTTATGCAAATACTACCAGGACTAAGTTCATGATAAATTAAAGTTCAATTAATCATATTACTTAAGAACTCCTACTTAGATAGACATCGCTCTAGTCATCTAAAATGATCACGTGATCCATATCAACTAAACCATGTACGATCATCACGTGAGATGGAGTAGTTTTCAATGGTGAACATCACTATGTTGATCATATCTACTATATGATTCACACTCGACCTTTCGGTCTCAGTGTTCCGAGGCCATATCTGCATATGCTAGGCTCGTCAAGTTTAACCCGAGTATTCTGCGTGTGCAAAACTGGCTTGCAGCCGTTGTATGTGAATGTAGAGCTTATCACACCCGATCATCATGTGGTGTTCCGGCACGACGAACTTTCACAACGGTGCATACTCAGGGAGAACACTTGTACCTTGAAATTTAGAGAGAGATCATCTTATAATGCTACCGCCGAACTAAGCAAAATAAGATGCATAAAAGATAAACATCACATGCAATCAATATAAGTGATATGATATGGCCATCATCATCTTGTGCCTTTGATCTCCATCTCCAAAGCACCGTCATGATCACCATCGTCACCGGCGCGACACCTTGATCTCCATCGTAGCATCGTTGTCGTCTCGCCAACTATTGCTTCTACGACTATCGCTACCGCTTAGTGATAAAGTAAAGCAATTACATGGCGATTGCATTTCATACAATAAAGCGACAACCATATGGCTCCTGCCAGTTGCCGATAACTCCGTTACAAAACATGATCATCTCATACAATAAAATTTAGCATCATGTCTTGACCATATCACATCACAACATGCCCTGCAAAAACAAGTTAGACGTCCTCTACTTTGTTGTTGCAAGTTTTACGTGGCTGCTACGGGCTGAGCAAGAACCGTTCTTACCTACGCATCAAAACCACAACGATTTTTCGTCAAGTATGTGTTGTTTTAACCTTCAACAAGGACCGGGCGTAGCCACGCTCGATTCAACTAAAGTTGGAGAAACTGACACACGCTAGCCACCTGTGTGCGAAGCACATTGGTAGAACCAGTCTCGCGTAAGCGTACGCATAATGTCGGTCCAGTCCGCTTCATCCAACAATACTGCCGAATCAAAGTATGACATGCTGGTAAGCAGTATGACTAGTATCGCCCACAACTCACTTGTGTTCTACTCGTGCATATAACAACTATGCATAAACCTGGCTCTGATACCACTGTTGGGGAACGTAGTAATTTCAAAAAAATCCTACGCACACGCAAGATCATGATGATGCATAGCAACGAGAGGGGAGAGTGTTGTCTACGTATCCTCGTAGACCATAAGCGGAAGCGTTATGACAACGCGGTTGATGTAGTCGTACGTCTTCATGATCGACCGATCCTAGCACCGAAGGTACGGCACCTCCGCGATCTGCACACGTTCGGCTCGGTGACGTCCCACGAACTCATGATCCAGCAGAGTGTCGGGGAAGAGCTTCGTCAGCACGACGGCGTGATGACGGTGATGACGAAGCTACCGGCGCAGGGCTTCGCCTAAGCACTACGATGATATGACCGAGGTGGATTATGGTGGAGGGGGCACCGCCCACGGCTAAGAACAATGTCTGTTGTGCTTCTAGGGTGCCCCCCTGCCCCCATATATAAAGGAGCAAGGGGGAGGCCGGCCGGCCTTAGGGCGCACCAAGGAGGGGGAGGAGTCCTCCTCCTAGTAGGACTAGGACTCCCCCTTTCCTGGTCCAACTAGGAGGAGGAAGGGGGAAGGAAAGAGAGGGAGAGGGAGAGGGAAAGAGAGGCCGCGCCCCCTCCCCTAGTCCAATTCGGACTCCCCTTGGGAGGGGCGCGCCACCTCCTGGGATGCTGCCCTCTCTCTCCCCTCAGTCCCACTAAGGCCCAATACTTCCCCGGGGGTTCCGGTAACCCCTTCGGCACTCCGGTTTTCTCCAAAATCACCCGAAACACTTCCGATGTCCAAATATAGCCGTCCAATATATCGATCTTTATGTCTCGACCATTTCGGGACTCTTCGTTATGTCCGTGATCATATCCGGGACTCCGAACTACCTTTGGTACATCAAAACACATAAACTCATAATACCGATCGTCACCGAACTTTAAGCGTGCGGACCCTACGGGTTCGAGAACTATGTAGACATGACTGAGACTCATATTTGGTCAATAACCAATAGCAGAACCTGGATGCTCATATTGGTTCCTACATATTCGACGAAGATCTTTATCAGTCAAACCGCATAACAACATACGTTGTTCCCTTTGTCAACGGTATGTTACTTGTCTGAGATTCGATCGTCGGTATCTCAATACCTAGTTCAATCTCGTTACCGGCAAGTCTCTTTACTCGTTCCATAATGCATCATCCTGCAACTAACTCATTAATTACATTGCTTGCAAGGCTTATAGTGATGTGCATTACCGAGAGGGCCCAGAGATACCTCTCCGACAATCGGAGTGACAAATCCTAATCTTGATCTATGCCAACTCAACAAGTACCATCGGAGACACCTGTAGAGCACCTTTATAATCACCCAGTTACGTTGTGACGTTTGGTAGCACACAAAGTGTTCCTCCGGTATTCGGGAGTTGCATAATCTCATAGTCATAGGAATATGTATAAGTCATGAAGAAAGCAATAGCAATATACTAAACGATCAAGTGCTAAGCTAACGAAATGGGTCAAGTCAATCACATCATTCTCTAATGATGTGATCCCGTTAATCAAATGACAACTCATGTCTATGGCTAGGAAACTTAACCATCTTTGATTCAACGAGCTAGTCAAGTAGAGGCATACTAGTGACACTCTGTTTGTCTATGTATTCACACATGTACTAAGTTTCCGGTTAATTCAATTCTAGCACGAATAATAAACATTTATCATGATATAAGGAAATATACATAACAACTTTATTATTGCCTCTAGGGAATATTTCCTTCAATATGCACGAGTAGAACACAAGTGAGTTGTGGGCGATAATAGTCATACTGCTTACCAGCATGTCATACTTTGATTCGGCAGTATTGTTGGATGAAGCGGACTGGACCGACATTATGCGTACGCTTACGCGAGACTGGTTCTACCAACGTGCTTCGCACACAGGTGGCTAGCGTGTGTCAGTTTCTCCAACTTTAGTTGAATCGAGTGTGGCTACGCCCGGTCCTTGTTGAAGGTTAAAACAACACATACTTGACGAAAAATCGTTGTGGTTTTGATGCGTAGGTAAGAACGGTTCTTGCTCAGCCCGTAGCAGCCACGTAAAACTTGCAACAACAAAGTACAGGACGTCTAACTTGTTTTTGCAGGGCATGTTGTGATGTGATATGGTCAAGACATGATGCTAAATTTTATTGTATGAGATGATTATGTTTTGTAACAGAGTTATCGGCAACTGGCAGGAGCCATATGGTTGCCGCTTTATTGTATGAAATGCAATCGCCATGTAATTGCTTTACTTTATCACTAAGCGGTAGCGATAGTCGTAGAAGAAATAGTTGGCGAGACGACAACGATGCTACAATCGAGATCAAGGTGTCGCGCCGGTGACGATGGTGATCATGACGGTGCTTTGGAGATGGAGATCAAAGGCACAAGATGATGATGGCCATATCATATCACTTATATTGATTGCATGTGATGTTTACCCTTTATGCATCTTATTTTGCTTAGTTCGACGGTAGCATTATTAGATGATCTCTCACTAAATTTCAAGGTATAAGTGTTCTCCCTGAGTATGCACCGTTGCGAAAGTTCGTCGTGCCGAGACACCACGTGATGATCGGGTGTGATAAGCTCTACGTTCACATACAACGGGTGCAAGCCAGTTTTGCACACGCAGAATACTCGGGTTAAACTTGACGATCCTAGCATATGCAGATATGGCCTCGGAACACTGAGACCGAAAGGTCGAGCGTGAATTATATAGTAGATATGATCAACATAGTGATGTTCACCATTGAAAACTACTCCATCTCACGTGATGATCGGACATGGTTTAGTTGATATGGATCACGTGATCACTTAGATGATTAGAGGGATGTCTATCTAAGTGGGAGTTCTTTAGTAATATGATTAATTGAACTTTAATTTATCATGAACTTAGTACCTAATAGTATTTTGCATGTCTATGTTGTTGTAGATAGATAGCCCGTGCTGTTGTTCCGTTGAATCTTAATGCGTTCCCAGTGAAAGCTAAGTTGAAAGATGATGGTAGCAACTACACGGACTGGGTCCATAACTTGAGGATTATCCTCATTGCTGCACAGAAGAATTATGTCCTGGAAGCACCGCTAGGTGCCAAACCCGCTGCAGGAGCAACGCCAGATGTTATGAACGTCTGGCAGAGCAAAGCTGATGACTACTCGATAGTTCAGTGTGCCATGCTTTACGGCTTAGAACTGGGACTTCAACAATGTTTTGAACGTCATGGAGCATATGAGATGTTCCAGGAGTTGAAGTTAATATTTCAAGCAAATGCCCGGATTGAGAGATATGAAGTCTCCAATAAGTTCTATAGCTGCAAGATGTAGGAGAATAGTTCTGTCAGTGAGCATATACTCAAAATGTCTGGGTATAACTATCACTTGATTCAACCGGGAGTTAATCTTCCTGATGATAGTGTCATTGACAGAATTCTTCAATCACTGCCACCAAGCTACAAGAGCTTCGTGATGAACTATAACATGCAAGAGATGGATAAGACAATTCCCGAGCTCTTCGCAATGCTAAAGGCTGCGGAGGTAGAAATCAAGAAGGAGCATCAAGTGTTGATGGTCAACAAGACCACCAGTTTCAAGAAAAAGGGTAAAGGGAAGAAGGGGAACTTCAAGAAGAGCAAGTTGCTGCTCAAGTGAAGAAGCCCAAGTCTGGACCTAAGCCCGAGACTGAGTGCTTCTACTGCAAAGGGACTGGTCACTGGAAGCGGAACTGCCGCAAGTATTTGGGGGATAAAAAGGATGGCAAGGTGAACAAAGGTATATGTGATATACATGTTCTTGATGTGTACCTTACTAATGCTCGCGGTAGCACCTGGGTATTTGATATTGGTTCTGTTGCTAATATTTGCAACTCGAAACAGGGACTACGGATTAAGCGAAGATTGGCTAAGGACGAGGTGACGATGTGTGTGGAAATGGTTCCAAAGTCGATGTGATCGCGGTCGGCACGCTACCTCTACATCTACCTTCGGGATTAGTTTTAGACCTGAATAATTGTTATTTGGTGCCAGCGTTGAGCATGAACATTATATCTGGATCTTGTTTGATGCGAGACGGTTATTCATTTAAATCAGAGAATAATGGTTGTTCTTTTTATATGAGTAATATCTTTTATGGTCATGCACCCTTGAAGAGTGATCTATTTTTGTTGAATCTCGATAGTAGTGACACACATATTCATAATATTGAAGCCAAAAGATGCAGAGCTGATAATGATAGTGCAACTTATTTGTGGCACTGCCGTTTGGGTCATATTGGTGTAAAGCGCATGAAGAAACTCCATTCTCATGGACTTTTGGAATCACTTGATTATGAATCACTTGGTACTTGCGAACCATGCCTCATGGGCAAGATGACTAAAATCCGTTCTCTGGAACAATGGAGCGAGCTACAGATTTGTTGGAAATCATACATACTGATGTATGTGGTCCGATGAATGTTGAGGCTCGCGGCGGGTATCGTTATTTTCTCACCTTCACGGATGATTTGAGCAGATATGGGTATATCTACTTAATGAAACATAAGTCTGAAACATTTGAAAAGTTCAAAGAATTTCAGAGTGAAGTGGAAAATCATCGTAACAAGAAAATAAAAGTTTCTACGATCTGATCGTGGAGGAGAATATTTGAGTTACGAGTTTGGTCTTCATTTGAAACAATGCGGAATAGTTTCGCAACTCACGCCACCCGGAACACCACAGCGTAATGGTGTGTCCGAACGTCGTAATCGTACTTTACTAGATATGGTGTGATCTATGATGTCTCTTACTGATTTACCGCTATCGTTTTGGGGTTATGCTTTAGAGACAGCTGCATTCACGTTAAATAGGGCACCATCTAAATCCGGTGAGACGACACCTTATGAACTGTGGTTTGGCAAGAAACCAAAGTTGTCGTTTCTTAAAGTTTGGGGCTGCGATGCTTATGTGAAAAATCTTCAACCTGATAAGCTCGAACCCAAATCGGAGAAATGTGTCTTCATTGGATACCCAAAGGAGACTGTTGGGTACACCTTCTATCACAGATCCGAAGGCAAGACATTCGTTGCTAAGAAAAGATCCTTTCTAGAAAAGGAGTTTCTCTCGAAAGAAGTGAGTGGGAGGAAAGTAGAACATGATGAGGTAACTGTACCTACTCCCTTATTGGAAAGTAGTTCATCACAGAGATCTGTTCATGTGACTTCTACACCAATTAGTGAGGAAGCTAATGATGATGATCATGTAACTTCAGATCAAGTTACTACCGAACCTCATAGGTTAACCAGAGTAAGATCCGCACCAGAGTGGTACGGTAATCCTGTTCCGGAGGTCATGTTACTTGACCATGACGAACCTACGAACTATGAGGAAGCGATGATGTGCCCAGATTCCGCGAAATGGCTTGAGGCCATGAAATCTGAGATGGGATCCATGTATGAGAACAAAGTGTGGACTTTGGTTGACTTGCCCAATGATCGGCAAGCCATCAAGAATAAATGGATTTTCAAGAAGAAGGCTGACGCTGACGGTAATGTTACTGTCTATAAAGCTCGACTTCTTGCGGAAGGTTTTCGACAAGTTCAAGGAGTTGACTATGATGAGACCTTCTCACTCTTAGCGATGCTTGTCGGTGTCAAAACCGGCGGATCTCGGGTAGGGGGTCCCGAACTGTGCGTCTAAGGTCGATGGTAACAGGAGACAGGGGACACGATGTTTACCCAGGTTTGGGCCCTCTCTATGGAGGTAATACCCTACTTCCTGCTTGATTGATCTTGATGAATATGAGTATTACAAGAGTTGATCTACCACGAGATCGTAATAGCTAAACCCTAGAAGTCTAGCATGTATGACTATAGTAATGAGTATCTCTCCTTTCCGTACTAAGTCCTCCGGTTTATATAGACACCGGGGAGATCTAGGGTTACACCAGGTCGGTTACAAGGAAACGAATCCACATATTTGGTCACCAAGCTTGCCCTCCATGCCAAGGAGAGTCCCATCCGGACACGGGCGCAGTCTTCGGTCTTCATGTCTTCACAGCCCATCAGTCCGGCCCATGGCTAACAGGCCGGACGCCCGAGGACCCCTTAGTCCAGGACTCCCTCAGTAGCCCCTGAACCTGGCTTCAATGACGAGGAGTCTGGCGCGCAAATTTGTCTTCGGCATTGCAAGGCGGGTTCCCTTCTTTCCGAACTCCAAGATAGTCTCCGGACGTGATGATTGTATCCGGACCTGTAACACACACCACACACAACCGCAGAGAGAACATAATATTCCACGGGTCCAATCCGCTGACAACTTTTTACAACGTGTCATCACGCCTGCCCGGTCATAATTTCAGACCGTTGTTTCGCCTGCGGCCCCGCGTCCCAAAACGTGGTTGTCATTGACACGTCTTATCCAAGCAGAGATCGTGTCCCCTTATTAAGGGATTCTTTTATCGATACGGACGTGGGTAACCCAACCGTCCTTAGGGTACAACTCCTTGGGAATAGGCAAGGTTTAAGGCTCGGGAGGAGGCGTTCGATATTCACAGCCTTTATAAAGGGGTACAGACCCGTCTTTCTTCTCCACGCTTGCTTCTTCCTCAACCCTTACTACCTCGAGTTCTAACACCCAGGTTTCAATCTCCACGAGCCTCAGTCATGTCCGGACCCAGCCGTCTTGGCCGGTGGGTGGCTTCTTATGTCACAGAGGAGGATATCACGAAGCTTCGAGCGGCAAGATATCTGACCACAGAAATCCTCCATCAGCTTCCTACGGAAGGGTAGGTTATTCCTACCCCTAGATCCGGTGAGAGCGTCGTGTTCATTTCCCACTTCCTCCGAGGGTTAGGGTTCGCCCTCAATCCCTTCGTCCGAGGGCTCATGTTCTATTATGGACTTGATTTTCACGATCTCGCCCCGAACTCTGTTCTCCTCATCTCGGCGTTTATCGTCACGTGCGAAGCCTTCCTCCGAACTCCTCCACACTTCGGCTTGTGGCTCAAGACCTTCAATGTGAAACCGCAAGTGATAGAGGGGGAGAAGGCGGAGTGCGGTGGTGCCTCAGTGTGAGCAAGCTTACCAGCGCGATTTGGCTAAAAGGATCCTTCAAAGAATCTTCCGACTTATGGCAGCAGGAGTGGTTCTATATCACCGAGCCCCGTGGTTCCAAGTGGGCAGCTGCGCCTGCGTTTCGATCCAACCCCCCAATTCAGCTTGCATCATGGATTAATAAGGGGTTAGACTGGGGATCAGTTGACGAGGTGCGGACTCTGCAATGTCGCATCCGAAGCCTCATTGAAAAGGATATCAATATGGCCAACGTTATTCAGGTAATGTTAGTCCGCCGGACCCTACCGTGCCAACGACAGCCTCTCCGCCTGTGGGAGTTTAACCCAGAAGGACCACGGACTCTTCAGAACTTCTTCGGCATTACACACGAAGGAATGTGGGAATTATTCTTCGGGAGACGAAAACAATGGCCGGACACCACCGAAGATACTGGCCTAGACTGTAACCATTCGGACACCCTGGTAAGTACTCATCCGCCGAACACCTCATAATCAGATATCCTGTGATAAGATACTAAGCAAACCATCCTTTTCCAGGGCTGGATAAAGAAAGCAGAACGGATTAGGTGTCCGGCCCCTCTTCCCGAAGACTCAGCAGACTCCGTGTTAACACGGATGCTGGCACCGGCACTGTACCAGATACCGGCAGGTGAGGGCAAGGTGGAGAGTGAGAAGACCCGGGATGACCTTCGTTCCGGAGGTAAATCAGATACTGAGTCCGGAGAAATCGATATTTCCTCGCCCGAAGACGAAGGTGAAAGAGAAGCCAGTATCCCTTATCCATTTAGGAGGAAAAGGACCGCATCCGAAGGTTGGGAGGGGCGGTCTCCTAAGAGAGGCAAGATGCCACCATCGAGCGGCTCGGGATTCGAAGGCGATGCGAGTGAACAGCTCCGTCATGAGGACAAGCCCTCAACCAAACAGTAAGTGAATCCGGGGTACTTTGATAGCGTCCCGCTTCTTTCCTGTTACCGAAGAGATACGTAACGTGCCTGTGTATTTTTACAGTCCGGCACAGAGTTCTTCTGGGCACTCCTCTTCTTCGGGAGATCTCCTCTCGGAGATGATGGAAAGCGAGACGCCTCCCCCGACTCCGAAGTGTCATCTCGGAGGGTTATTCTTGATCAACAAGCAGTGCAGGGGATGAAGGAGGCAGTACCCGAAGGTGGACCTCCAATCGTTCGGGATTCGGGGGCCAATAATGAAGGCCCCGGACTGCCTGGTTTTCAGCCAACGATGATTCTGGAGACGGGTGAACGGGTTCCTTCAAAGGATGGTCGTGCTCCCAGAGCGGCTTCCGGAGACCCGGTGACACCGGATACATTGCGGGATATGCTGCGAAAAGCATCTGTCTCGGAGGAACAGCGTACCTTGATGGGTACGGTGGTTGGGGAGATTCTGTCCACGAAGAGCGGATTGAATGAAGCCTTCATGAGCCTGCTAAGAGGCTTCGAGGTGTGTAATATAATGTTTTCAACTATATTTTATTTGCAAAGATGCACCTGTGTATAGGTAGTAGCCCCTGAGACTCGGGTTGGCTCCACATGGAGGTGAACGGAGGATCAAGAACAAATACTCAAGGACTAATCTGATTAACTGAAACACAGGTTGCTTCCCCCCTGGCTACTTCCCAGACTACGGATATTGCCGAGCTGCAGAAGCTTGATGTGGCAGGGGATGACATTGCGTTAATCAATATGTGCCTGGACGAGTCGCAAGGTATGTATTTGGGGTAGTCCCTTCACATATATTTTTGTTATATAAGCATGACGCTGAAGATTATATACTGGAATATGCATGACTGCAGATGGTGCTGCCGCCGTTGAAATTCTTCGGGCGGAGCTGGCCCGGGCCAAGGAGCAGGCCCGGTTTAGTAGTGCGGCTGCCGAGAAGGCATCGGCTAAGTTAAAAGCCGAACAAGCTGCTCGGCGCCAAGACGAGGAGAAGATATCCACGATGGCGCTCGGATTAAAAAATGCTGCTAGCCGCTGTGAACTTCTTGAGAAGGAAAATGAAGCCAAAACGGCTGAACTTGACAAGGCCTTACGAGAGGCGAGAGAAGCGCGGTCTGAATCCAGAGCAGCCCATGAGGAGATCCGGCAAGCTGGGGAGATTGTGGCCGGTAAGCCCTTTTTGCTACAGGCTAAGTTCGGCGATCCGAGCTATGCACAGCTTAACCAAGTGTGGAGTTCTCCGGACGAGTTTTTAGACTTGCCGAAGAGTTCTTTCGATGCGGCGCAGTTTTATCAAGCACGAGAGGGGTATGCAACGGAGAAGCTTTTCTGGTCACAGTTTGGTGCATCAAAGCGCCCTCTGTTGCTGAATGAACAGATGTCTCAATGGGTCGAGCTTCATAGGATATCCAGCGCTGCCATGAAGAACGTCATAATCCGGTTGTGGCCGACTGAGCCTGTTGTGAATAGCTACTTCGGCTTGGTGCAGCGGCTCATTGATGCGGTGCCACGTATCGACGCTATGAAGTGGTCGTCATGCATTGAGGGTGCACGGATGGCCTTTGCCCGTGTCAAGACATTCTGGGGGAAGATGAAGGCCATCGATGTTGTGGTGAAGATTCCACCCAAGGGCAAGGACCGTCACGCACCGGAGCTTTATTTTGAAGACGTCCTAGAGGCCGCCCGCTTGATAGAGGGTCAATGCTCGAAAGGCATAATGTTCGAGTGAGGTGTATGAGAATTGTAAAAGACAATTTTATAGTTAATCTATTTTTATATTTTGCTCGAAAGCTTGTGTTCCTCCTGTGTGGCCGTTTTAATATAATCTGAAAGTTTTCCAGTCGTCGGCTTCAGCCCCTCGTAGGGAGTACGGGGGTGTTCGGAAAAGCATTTAATCACTCTTGACCCAACGTCTTGGTCCGTGAAGGAGGTGATAATGCGGCGAACCAGGCAATCAGACTATAGGGCGTTAACACTTTCACTTAGCCATAGGAGTTTTATAGGGGGGACTACGATATAGCCCCTGGCATGCGTACGGCTTATTCCAATATGGTGCGTTACATATATGACCTGGAAAAAAAGGTCCTTCGTGTGACACGGAGGGAACCACGACAGATTCTGATAAGTCATCGAGTGGTTGACCAGCTCTCGCAGCATCATGACAGTCGGTTTTCGGCTTTCTCTACTGAGGTGCTTGACCAGATGAACCGGAAGCACAATCGCAGTAGTTCTCCCTTTACTACCCTAGCCGATAGAGCGGAACGTAAGGTAGCAAGCACAGGAGCCGGGCAACCCAACCATTGACCCAAGACATGATTCGGAGCTGATGCATATAAGGCCAAACTCGCGACGCCGAAGTACGTTGTAAAGCTGTTCGGACTTTGTTGGCAACTCATTTGTTCCCATGCCGAGCCCCTGGCAGGTTATGCCGAGGTATATCTGTGAAACAACCATAGGAGCCATATTCATTGGCGAAAAGACATGAATGATTAATTCAGATAATGTTTACTGGGACCTGAGCGATATGCCAATGATTACTTTATATATAAAGACCACAACCCCGACTATTTGACATGCCTGGGGTCGAAGGTGGAGGAAAAAGGCATATTACAGGCTCGAAATAAAGACTGCGGTCTACAAAAGGTTATTTTGGACCTCCTGTCGCACGTCTGCGTCGCCTGTCCTCGGCAAGGGGAATCCTTGACGGAGGTAGCCCCTTAGGTGAGTGTACGGATCCGAACTCCGATGGAGTCGGTTTAGATGCTTGTCCTTTGCGTCACCTGTTTTTAAGAGATAATGAAGAAAGAAGTAAAAAAGAAAGTAGATAAAAAAATGTTACTGGAATGCTTGCAGGCTTGTCCGTATTGTGCTTCCGCCAATGCCCATGGTATCTTGAGTGCGTAGTGATGTATGCGTGGTACGAATTTTGCGTGTATATGAGGTGGGCGGCGGAAGCCGAACTGCTACTTCCGCTCCAGGGTTGATCGATCCTCGGGGGGAAATTGCTTCTGACCCCCGGTGATTGGTTGGTGAACCTCTCCGTCATTCCTATCGCCTGGTGGCCTCCTCCCCTTGTGTTTGGCGTTGAGCTTGCCGGCCTGCTTGAACACCCAACAGTTTCTGTTGGTATGATTAGCTGGTTTATCGGGGTGGTCGTGAATCTGGCAGGGTCGGTCCAATATCCTGTCTAGGTTGCATGGTCCGTCTCGGTTCGCCTTGAGTGGCTTTTTCTGTTGACCGGGTTTGGGATTGCTGAATCCGGCGTTGACCGTTGTGTCGCGTGATCTTTCATTATCATCGTGACTATTGTGTTTGCTTCGTCGTGGTTTGCCATTGCCATCTCAGATTTCGGAAGTGCCCGGGTCGCTGGTGATGTTGCTTCTACGAGCGAGCCAACTATCTTCTCCCGTGCAAAAGCGAGTCATTAGAGTGGTAAGGGCTGTCATGGATTTAGGTCCCTCTTGACCGAGGTGGCGTGCAAGCCATTCATCCCGGACGCTGTGTTTGAAGGCCGCGAGGGCTTCCACGTCCGGACAGTCGGCGATTTGGTTCTTTTTTACTAAGAACCTAGTCCAGAGCTTTCTGGCTGACTCTCCGGGCTGCTGGACAATGTGACTTAAGTCATCGGCGTCCGATGGCCGGACATACGTTCCTTGGAAGTTGTCGCGGCTGCCAATATAATTCTCGGGCAGACTGTTTAACCAGTACCGAGCTGGTCCTTTGAGTTTTAGTGGTAGGTATTTGATGGCATGAAGGTCATCTCTGCGGGCCATGTGGATATGGAGGAGGAAGTCCTCGATCCATACCGCGGGATCCGTTGTTCCGTCGTATGATTCGATATTCATGGGTTTTAACCCGTCTGGGAATTCATGCTCCATTACTTCGTCTGTGAAGCAAAGAGGGTGTGCGGCGCCTCTATGCTGAGCCATGCTGCGGCGTACCTCCGATGGAGTCCATTTGCGGTTTTCTGCCCGGGTGTGACTAAGTTTGTTACGTCTGAATAGGTAGCCGTCGTCGTGTGTCATGGCACGTCCTTGCGATCCGTAGACCGATCTTGCGTGTCCTGTTCTACTATCCGAGTCCTGTCGAAGATTGTATGTACAACCCCGAGCTGCTTTATTCTTGCCTTTACAGCGAGGTGGGCGATCTGGTGTTCGGCTTGACTTGCCGCTTTATCCGTACCAAGTTGTAGTCGGCCTGCCGCATTGTGCGATGATGGTATGGGCTCCAGCGCCTCGCCATCGAACTGAGGTAGCAATCTACGCTTCGGGTAGCTTTTGGCTGGGCCACCAAGGCTGTATTCCTCGGCGGCCAGGACTTCGGTCCATCTATCATTGAGCAGATCTTGGTCCGCTTGAAGCTACAGCTGCTTCTTTTTCAGGCTTCTTGCGGTTGCTATTAGCCGGCGTTTGAAGTGCTCCTG
This sequence comes from Triticum aestivum, assembly GCF_018294505.1. Lineage (NCBI taxonomy): Eukaryota > Viridiplantae > Streptophyta > Magnoliopsida > Poales > Poaceae > Triticum > Triticum aestivum. Next base: position 539,738,767 of record NC_057799.1, read on the forward strand.
CTCGAGAGGTTCCTCGGGCACGATAAAATCCTTGTTGCTGAGGCTTTCCTCTTCCTCGGAGAGCGGAAGATAGTTATTGTCCTCCGAGTCTTCGTCTATGGCCTGTTCATCCTGTTCGGAGGTTGCTCCAACAGGGTCTTCATTGTCTTCGGCATCGTCCGGAGTATTGTTTTCTCCGGTGCTGGTGTTGTTGTCTTTTGTACGATGTGACTTAGAGCGGCGCCGCTGACGCCGGCGACTGGGCTTTGTCTCAGGAGGTTTGTCTTCAACTGGATCCTCTTTGTCATCGTTGTTAGTTTCTTTAGGCGTATCCACCATGTATACGTCGTAGGAAGAAGTGGTCGTCCATCGCCCAATGAATGGCGGGTTTTGGCCCTGCTCCTCGCTGGCCTCGTCGTCCATACCGACGATGTCTTCGGAGCCGTAATCAAGCATGTCGGTTAAGTCCTCGACAGTGGCTATAGAGTGGGTGGCGGGTGGGAAGCGAAATTCTCCTTCATCATCAGCCTCCAGCTCGAACCGGACATAATTCGGTTGTGAGTCCCCCGCCAAGGACAGATTTCTCAACGAATTTAACACATCACCCAAGGGCGAGTGTTGGAAGATGTCTGCGGCGCTGAATTCAAAGATCGATAAATGATCAAGTTCGGCGTCCGCGGGCTCCCCTGGTTCAGAACTTATAACCAGAGACGAGTCCGGAATTCCGGTGACACAGATATTGTGTGAGGTTAAGTCCATGTGTGGCTCCAACGCCGGGGAGTCTGTGGCCTCCGTGGTGGGGTCGGGCCTCTAATCCTTGGATGCCTCAGTGTGCTCTGGATCTAAAGCCAGAGGGGTTACAGGAGCCATCTCCTGGATGCGATCTGACGACAGATTTAGGTCATGTCCGTCAAGGTGACCAGGAGTGGTCGCCGCGGTCTCGAATCCGGCGAGGATCAAATCTCCACGGATGTTCGCAACGTAATTCAAGCTCCCAAATCTGACCTGATGGCCACGGGCGTAGCTATCGATCTGCTCTAGGTGGCCAAACGAGTTGGCCCGCAGTGCAAAGCCGCCGAACACGAAGATCTGTCCGGGGAGGAAGGTTTCGCCTTGGACAGCTTCATTGCTAACGATTGAAGGGGCCATCAAACCTTTTGGGGACGGCACAGTGGAACTCTCAATGAAAGCACCAATGTCGGTGTCAAAACCGGCGATCTCGGGTAGGGGGTCCCGAACTGTGCATCTAAGGTCGATGGTAACAGGAGACAGGGACACGATGTTTGCCCAGGTTCGGGCCCTCTCTATGGAGGTAATACCCTACTTCCTGCTTGATTGATCTTGATGAATATGAGTATTACAAGAGTTGATCTACCACAAGATCGTAATAGCTAAACCCTAGAAGTCTAGCCTGTATGACTATGGTAATGAGTATCTCTCCTGTCCGGACTAAGTCCTTCGGTTTATATAGACACCGGGGAGATCTAGGGTTACACCAGGTCGGTTACAAGGAAAGGAATCTAAATATTTGGTCGCCAAGCTTGCCCTCCACGCCAAGGAGAGTCCCATCCGGACACGGGCGCAGTCTTCGGTCTTCATGTCTTCACAGCCCATCAGTCCGGCCCATGGCTAACAGACCGGACGCCCGAGGACCCCTTAGTCCTGGACTCCCTCAATGCTTAAGCCCGTCTGAATCATGTTAGCAATTGCTGCATTTTATGATTATGAAATTTGGCAAATGGATGTAAAGACTGCATTCCTAAATGGATTACTGGAAGAAGAGTTGTATATGATGCAACCCGAAGGTTTTATCGATCCAAAGGATTCTAACAAAGTGTGCAAGCTCCAGCGATCCATTTATGGACTGGTGCAAGCATCTCGGAGTTGGAATAAACGTTTTGATAGTGTGATCAAAGCATATGGTTTTATACAGACTTTTGGAGAAGCCTGTATTTACAAGAAAGTGAATGGGAGCTTTGTAGCATTTCTAATATTATATGTGGATGACATATTGTTGATTGGAAATGATATAGAATTTCTGGATAGCATAAAAGGATACTTGAACAAGAGTTTTTCAATGAAAGACCTCGGTGAAGCTGCATATATATTGGGCATCAAGATCTATAGAGATAGATCAAGACGCTTAATTGGACTTTCACAAAGCACATACCTTGATAAAGTTTTGAAGAAGTTCAAAATGGATCAAGCAAAGAAAGGGTTCTTGCCTGTGTTACAAGGTGTGAAGTTGAGTCAGACTCAATGCCCGACCACTGCAGAAGATAGAGAGCAAATGAAAGGTGTTCCCTATGCTTCAGCCATAGGCTCTATCATGTATGCAATGCTGTGTACCAGACCTAATGTGTGCCTTGCTATTAGTTTAGCAGGGAGGTACCAAAGTAATCCAGGAGTGGATCACTGGACAGCGGTCAAGAACATCCTGAAATACCTGAAAACGATTAAGGATATGTTTCTCGTTTATGGAGGTGACAAAGAGCTCGTCGTAAATAATTACATCGATGCAAGCTTTGACACTGATCCGGATGACTCTAAGTCACAAACCGGATACGTGTTTATATTGAATGGTGGAGCTGTCAGTTGGTGCAGTTCTAAGCAAAGCGTCGTGGCGGGATCTGCGTGCGAAGCGGAGTACATAGCTTCTTCGGAAGCAGCAAATGAAGGAGTCTGGATGAAGGAGTTCATATCCGATCTAGGTGTCATACCTAGTGCATCGGGTCCAATGAAAATCTTTTGTCACAATACTGGTGCAATTGCCTTGGCAAAGGAATCCAGATTTCACAAGAGAACCAAGCACATCAAGAGACGCTTCAATTCCATCCGCGATCAAGTCAAGGAGGGAGACATAGAGATTTGCAAGATACATACGGATCTGAATGTTGCAGACCCGTTGACTAAGCCTCTCTCATGGGCAAAACATGATCAGCACCAAGACTCCATGGGTGTTAGAATCATTATTGTGTAATCTAGATTACTGACTCTAGTGCAAGTGGGAGACTGAAGGAAATATGCCCTAGAGGCAATAATAAAGTTGTTATTTATATTTACTTATATCATGATAAATGTTTATTATTCATGCTAGAATTGTATTAACCGAAAACTTAGTACATGTGTGAATACTTAGACAAACAGAGTGTCACTAGTATGCCTCTACTTGACTAGCTCGTTGAATCAAAGATGGTTAAGTTTCCTAGCCATAGACATGAGTTGTCATTTGATTAACGGGATCACATCATTAGAGAATGATGTGATTGACTTGATGTTGGGGATCGTAGCAGAATTTTAAAATTTTCTACGCATCACCAAGATCCATCTATGGAGTATACTAGCAACGAGGGGAAAGGAGTGCATCTACATACCCTTGTAGATCGCGAGCGGAAGCGTTCAAGTGAACGGGGTTGATGGAGTCGTACTCGCCGTGATCCAAATCACCGATGACCGAGTGCCGAACGGACGGCACCTCCGCGTTCAACACACGTACGGAGCAGCGATGTCTCCTCCTTCTTGATCCAGCAAGGGGGAAGCAGAGGTTGATGGAGATCCAGCAGCACGACGGCGTGGTGGTGGAAGTAGCGGGGATCCCGGCAGGGCTTCGCCAAGCGCAAGCGGGAGGGAGAGGTGTTGCAGGGGGAGAGGGAGGCGCCAGGGGCTGTGTTGTTGCTGCCCTCCCTCCCCCCCCACCCACTATTTATAGGGGTCCTGGGGGGGCGCCGTCCATCCTCGAGATCCCATCTGAGGGGGGGCGGCGGCCAAGGGGGTGCCTTGCCCCCCAAGGCAAGTGGGGCGCCCCCCACCCCTAGGGTTTCCAACCCTAGGCGCAGGGGGAGGCCCAAGGGGGGGGGCGCCCCAGCCCACTAAGGGCTGGTTCCCTTCCCACTTCAGCCCATGGGGCCCTCCGGGATAGGTGGCCCCACCCGGTGGACCCCCGGGACCCTTCCGGTGGTCCCGGTACAATACCGATAACCCCCGAAACTTTCCCGGTGGCCGAAACTGGACTTCCTATATATAATTCTTCACCTCCAGACCATTCCGGAACTCCTCGTGACTTCCGGGATCTCATCCGGGACTCCGAACAACTTTCGGGTTTCCGCATACTAATATCTCTACAACCCTAGCGTCACCGAACCTTAAGTGTGTAGACCCTACGGGTTCGGGAGACATGCAGACATGACCGAGACGCCTCTCCGGTCAATAACCAACAGCGGGATCTGGATACCCATGTTGGCTCCCACACGTTCCACGATGATCTCATCGGATGAACCACGATGTCGAGGATTCAATCAATCCCGTATACAATTCCCTTTGTCAATCGGTACGTTACTTGCCCGAGATTCGATCGTCGGTATCCCAATACCTTGTTCAATCTCGTTACCGGCAAGTCACTTTACTCGTACCGTAATGCATGATCCCGTGACTAACTCCTTAGTCACATTGAGCTCATTATGATGATGCATTACCGAGTGGGCCCAGAGATACCTCTCCGTCATACGGAGTGACAAATCCCAGTCTCGATCCGTGCCAACCCAACAGACACTTTCGGAGATACCCGTAGTGCACCTTTATAGTCACCCAGTTACGTTGTGACGTTTGGTACACCCAAAGCACTCCTACGGTATCCGGGAGTTTCACGATCTCATGGTCTAAGGAAATGATACTTGACATTGGAAAAGCTCTAGCAAACGAACTACACGATCTTTTGTGCTATGCTTAGGATTGGGTCTTGTACATCACATCATTCTCCTAATGATGTGATCCCGTTATCAATGACATCCAATGTCCATAGTCAGGAAACCATGACTATCTGTTGATCAACGAGCTAGTCAACTACAGGCTTACTAGGGACACGTTGTGGTCCATGTATTCACACATGTATTACGATTTCCGGACAACACAATTATAGAATGAACAATAGACAATTATCATGAACAAGGAAATATAATAATAACCATTTATTATTGCCTCTAGGGCATATTTCCAACAGTCTCCCACTTGCACTAGAGTCAATAATCTAGTTACATTGTGATGAATCGAACACCCATAGAGTTCTGGTGTTGATCATGTTTTGCTCTAGGGAGAGGTTTAGTCAACGGATCTGCTACATTCAGGTCTGTATGTACTTTACAAATATCTATGTCTCCATTTTGAACACTTTCACGAATGGAGTTGAAGCGACGCTTGATATGCCTGGTCTTCCTGTGAAACCTGGGCTCCTTGCAAGGGCAATAGCTCCAGTGTTGTCACAGAAGAGAGTCATCGGGCCCGACGCATTGGGAATCACCCCTAGGTCGGTAATGAACTCCTTCATCCAGATTGCTTCTTGCGCTGCCTCTGAGGCTGCCATGTACTCCGCTTCACATGTAGATCCCGCCACGACGCTTTGCTTGCAACTGCACCAGCTTACTGCCCCTCCATTCAAAATATACACGTATCCGGTTTGTGACTTCGAGTCATCCAGATCTGTGTCGAAGCTAGCGTCGACGTAACCCTTTACGACGAGCTCTTCGTCACCTCCATAAACGAGAAACATATCCTTAGTCCTTTTCAGGTACTTCAGGATATTCTTGACCGCTGTCCAGTGTTCCATGCCGGGATTACTTTGGTACCTTCCTACCAAACTTACGGCAAGGTTTACATCAGGTCTGGTACACAGCATGGCATACATAATAGACCCTATGGCCGAGGCATAGGGGATGACACTCATCTTTTCTCTATCTTCTGCCGTGGTCGGGCATTGAGCCGTGCTCAATTGCACACCTTGCAATACAGGCAAGAACCCCTTCTTGGACTGATCCATATTGAACTTCTTCAATATCTTGTCAAGGTACGTACTCTGTGAAAGACCAATGAGGCGTCTTGATCTATCTCTATAGATCTTGATGCCTAATATATAAGCAGCTTCTCCAAGGTCCTTCATTGAAAAACACTTATTCAAATAGGCCTTTATACTTTCCAAGAATTCTATATCATTTCCCATCAATAGTATGTCATCCACATATAATAAGAGAAATGCTACAGAGCTCCCACTCACTTTCTTGTAAACACAGGCTTCTCCATAAGTCTGTGTAAACCCAAACGCTTTGATCATCTCATCAAAACGAATGTTCCAACTCCGAGATGCTTGCACCAGCCCATAGATGGAGCGCTGGAGCTTGCATACCTTGTTAGCATTCTTAGGATCGACAAAACCTTCCGGCTGCATCATATACAATTCTTCCTTAAGAAAGCCGTTAAGGAATGCCGTTTTGACGTCCATTTGCCATATCTCATAATCATAGAATGCGGCAATTGCTAACATGATTCGGACGGACTTCAGCTTCGCTACGGGTGAGAAAGTCTCATCGTAGTCAACCCCTTGAACTTGTCGATAACCCTTAGCGACAAGTCGAGCCTTATAGATGGTCACATTACCATCCGCGTCTGTCTTCTTCTTAAAGATCCATTTATTTTCTATGGCTCGCCGATCATCGGGCAAGTCAGTCAAAGTCCATACTTCGTTTTCATACATGGATCCTATCTCGGATTTCATGGCTTCTAGCCATTTGTTGGAATCCGGGCCCGCCATCGCTTCTTCATAGTTCGAAGGTTCACCGTTGTCTAACAACATGATTTCCAGGACAGGGTTGCCGTACCACTCTGGTGCGGAACGTGTCCTTGTGGACCTTCGAAGTTCAGCAGCAACTTGATCCGAAGCTTCATGATCATCATCATTAACTTCCTCCCCAGTCGGTGTAGGCACCACAGGAACATCTTCCCGCGCTGCGCTACTTTCCGGTTCGGAAGGGGTGACTATCACCTCATCAAGTTCCACTTTCCTCCCACTTAATTCTTTCGAGAGAAACTCTTTCTCCAGAAAGGACCCGTTCTTGGCAACAAAGATCTTGCCTTCGGATCTGAGGTAGAAGGTATACCCAATGGTTTCCTTAGGGTATCCTATGAAGACGCATTTTTCCGACTTGGGTTCGAGCTTTTCAGGTTGAAGTTTCTTGACATAAGCATCGCATCCCCAAACTTTTAGAAACGACAGCTTAGGTTTCTTCCCAAACCATAATTCATACGGTGTCGTCTCAACGGATTTCGACGGAGCCCTATTTAAAGTGAATGCGGCAGTCTCTAAAGCATAGCCCCAAAATGAGAGCGGTAGATCGGTAAGAGACATCATAGATCGCACCATATCCAATAGAGTGCGATTATGACGTTCGGACACACCATTTCGCTGAGGTGTTCCAGGCGGCGTGAGTTGTGAAACGATTCCACATTTCCTTAAGTGTGTGCCAAATTCGTGACTTAAATATTCCCCTCCACGATCTGATCGCAGGAACTTTATTTTCCTGTCACGTTGATTCTCAACCTCACTCTGAAATTCCTTGAACTTTTCAAAGGTTTCAGACTTGTGTTTCATTAGGTAGACATACCCATATCTACTTAAGTCATCAGTGAGAGTGAGAACATAACGATATCCTCCGTGAGCCTCAACACTCATTGGACCGCACACATCGGTATGTATGATTTCCAATAAGTTGGTTGCTCGCTCCATTGTTCCGGAGAACGGAGTCTTGGTCATCTTACCCATGAGGCATGGTTCGCACGTGTCAAATGATTCGTAATCAAGAGACTCCAAAAGTCCATCTGCATGGAGCTTCTTCATGCGCTTGACACCAATGTGACCAAGGCGGCAGTGCCACAAGTATGTGGGACTATCGTTATCAACTTTACATCTTTTGGTATTCACACTATGAATATGTGTAACATCACGTTCGAGATTCATCAAGAATAAACCATTGACCAGCGGGGCATGACCATAAAACATATCTCTCATATAAATAGAACAACCATTATTCTCGGATTTAAATGAGTAGCCATCTCGAATTAAACGAGATCCTGATACAATGTTCATGCTCAAAGCTGGCACTAAATAACAATTATTGAGGTTTAAAACTAATCCCGTAGGTAAATGTAGAGGCAGCGTGCCGACGGCGATCACATCGACCTTGGAACCATTCCCGACGCGCATCGTCACCTCGTCCTTCGCCAGTCTCCGTTTATTCCGCAGTTCCTGTTTTGAGTTACAAATATGAGCAACTGCACCGGTATCAAATACCCAGGAGCTACTACGAGTACTGGTAAGGTACACATCAATTACATGTATATCACATATACCTTTGGTGTTGCCGGCCTTCTTGTCCGCTAAGTATTTGGGGCAGTTCCGCTTCCAGTGACCACTTCCCTTGCAATAAAAGCACTCAGTCTCAGGCTTGGGTCCATTCTTCGACTTCTTCCCGGCAACTGGCTTACCGGGCGCGGCAACTCCCTTGCCGTCCTTCTTGAAGTTCTTCTTACCCTTGCCTTTCTTGAACTTAATGGTTTTATTCACCATGAACACTTGATGTTCCTTTCTGATCTCCACCTCCGCTGATTTCAGCATTGAATATACCTCAGGAATGGTCTTTTCCATCCCCTGCATATTGAAGTTCATCACAAAGCTCTTGTAGCTCGGTGGAAGCGACTGAAGGATTCTGTCAATGACCGCGTCATCCGGGAGATTAACTCCCAGCTGAGACAAGCGGTTGTGTAACCCAGACATTCTGAGTATGTGCTCACTAACAGAACTATTTTCCTCCATTTTACAGCTGAAGAACTTGTCGGAGACTTCATATCTCTCGACCCGGGCATGAGCTTGGAAAACCATTTTCAGCTCTTCGAACATCTCATATGCTCCATGCTTCTCAAAACGCTTTTGGAGCCCCGGTTCTAAGCTGTAAAGCATGCCGCACTGAACGAGGGAGTAATCATCAGCACGTGATTGCCAAGCGTTCATAACGTCTTGGTTCTCTGGGATGGGTGCTTCACCTAGCGGTGCTTCTAGGACATAATCTTTCTTGGCAGCTATGAGGATGATCCTCAGGTTCCGGACCCAGTCCGTATAGTTGCTGCCATCATCTTTCAGCTTGGTTTTCTCTAGGAACGCGTTGAAGTTGAGGACAACGTGGGCCATTTGATCTACAAGACATATTGTAAAGATTTTAGACTAAGTTCATGATAATTAAGTTCATCTAATCAAATTACTCAATGAACTCCCACTCAGATAGACATCCCTCTAGTCATCTAAGTGAAACATGATCCGAGTTAACTAGGCCGTGTCCGATCATCACGTGAGACGGACTAGTCAAGATCGGTGAACATCTCCATGTTGATCGTATCTTCTATACGACTCATGCTCGACCTTTCGGTCTTCCGTGTTCCGAGGCCATGTCTGTACATGCTAGGCTCGTCAAGTCAACCTAAGTGTATTGCGTGTGTTCCGAGGCCATGTCTGTACATGCTAGGCTCGTCAACACCCGTTGTATGCGAACGTTAGAATCTATCACACCCGATCATCACGTGGTGCTTCGAAACAACGAACCTTCGCAACGGTGCACAGTTAGGGGGAACACTTTCTTGAAATTATTATAAGGGATCATCTTACTTACTACCGTCGTTCTAAGCAAATAAGATGCAAAACATGATAAACATCACATGCAATCAAATAGTGACATGATATGGCCATTATCATTTTGCTCCTTTGATCTCCATCTTCGGGGCACCATGATCATCTTCGTCACCGGCATGACACCATGATCTCCATCATTGTGTCTTCATGAAGTTGTCACGCCAACGATTACTTCTACTTCTATGGCTAACGCGTTTAGCAATAAAGTAAAGTAATTTACATGGCGTTATTCAATGACACGCAGGTCATACAAAAAATAAAGACAACTCCTATGGCTCCTGCCGGTTGTCATACTCATCGACATGCAAGTCGTGATTCCTATTACAAGAATATGATCAATCTCATACATCACATATATCATTCATCACATCTTCTGGCCATATCACATCACAAGGCACATGCTGCAAAAACAAGTTAGACGTCCTCTAATTGTTGTTGCAAGTTTTTACGTGGCTTCTATAGGTTTCTAGCAAGAACGTTTCTTACCTACGTAAAACCACAACGTGATATGCCAATTTCTATTTACCCTTCATAAGGACCCTTTTCATCGAATCCGTTCCGACTAAAGTGGGAGAGACAGACACCCGCTAGCCACCTTATGCAACTAGTGCATGTCAGTCGGTGGAACCTGTCTCACGTAAGCGTACGTGTAAGGTCGGTCCGGGCCGCTTCATCCCACAATACCGCTGAAACAAGATAAGACTAGTAGTGGCAAGAAAAATTGACAACATCTACGCCCACAACTGCTTTGTGTTCTACTCGTGCATAGTAACTACGCATAGGCCTGGCTCATGATGCCACTGTTGGGGATCGTAGCAGAATTTTAAAATTTTCTACGCATCACCAAGATCCATCTATGGAGTATACTAGCAACGAGGGGAAAGGAGTGCATCTACATACCCTTGTAGATCGCGAGCGGAAGCGTTCAAGTGAACGGGGTTGATGGAGTCGTACTCGCCGTGATCCAAATCACCGATGACCGAGTGCCGAACGGACGGCACCTCCGCGTTCAACACACGTACGGAGCAGCGACGTCTCCTCCTTCTTGATGCAGCAAGGGGGAAGGAGAGGTTGATGGAGATCCAGCAGCATGACGGCGTGGTGGTGGAAGTAGCGGGGATCCCGGCAGGGCTTCGCCAAGCGCAAGCGGGAGGGAGAGGTGTTGCAGGGGGAGAGGGAGGCGCCAGGGGCTGTGTTGTTGCTGCCCTCCCTCCCCCCACTATTTATAGGGGTCCTGGGGGCGCCGGCCATCCTGGAGATCCCATCTGACGGGGGGCGGCGGCCAAGGGGGTGCCTTGCCCCCCAAGGCAATTGGGGCGCCCCCCACCCCTAGGGTTTCCAACCCTAGGCGCAGGGGGAGGCCCAAGGGGGGCGCCCCAGCCCACTAAGGGCTGGTTCCCTTCCCACTTCAGCCCATGGGGCCCTCCGGGATAGGTGGCCCCACCCGGTGGACCCCCGGGACCCTTCCGGTGGTCCCGGTACAATACCGATAACCCCCGAAACTTTCCCGGTGGCCGAAACTGGACTTCCTATATATAATTCTTCACCTCCGGACCATTCCGGAACTCCTCGTGACGTTCGGGATCTCATCCGGGACTCCGAACAACTTTCAGGTTTCCGCATACTAATATCTCTACAACCCTAGCGTCACCGAACCTTAAGTGTGTAGACCCTACGGGTTCGGGAGACATGCAGACATGACCGAGACGCCTCTCCGGTCAATAACCAACAGCGGGATCTAGATACCCATGTTGGCTCCCACACGTTCCACGATGATCTCATCGGATGAACCATGATGTCGAGGATTCAATCAATCCCATATACAGTTCCCTTTGTCAATCGGTACGTTACTTGCCCGAGATTCGATCATCGGTATCCCAATACCTTGTTCAATCTCGTTACCGGCAAGTCACTTTACTCGTACCGTAATGCATGATCCCGTGACTAACTCCTTAGTCACATTGAGCTCATTATGATGATGCATTACCGAGTGGGCCCAGAGATACCTCTCCGTCATACGGAGTGACAAATCCCAGTCTCGATCCGTGCCAACCCAACAGACACTTTCGGAGATACCCGTAGTGCATCTTTATAGTCACCCAGTTACGTTGTGACGTTTGGTACACCCAAAGCACTCCTACGGTATCCGGGAGTTGCACGATCTCATGGTCTAAGGAAATGATACTTGACATTGGAAAAGCTCTAGCAAACGAACTACACGATCTTTTATGCTATGATTAGGATTGGGTCTTGTCCATCACATCATTCTCCTAATGATGTGATCCCGTTATCAATGACATCCAATGTCCATAGTCAGGAAACCATGACTATCTGTTGATCAACGAGCTAGTCAACTACAGGCTTACTAGGGACACGTTGTGGTGTATGTATTCACACATGTATTACGATTTCCGGACAACACAATTATAGCATGAACAATAGACAATTATCATGAACAAGGAAATATAATAATAACCATTTATTATTGCCTCTAGGGCATATTTCCAACACTTGACACATTCCGTTAGCTTAGCACTTGATCGTTTAGTATGTTGCTATTGCTTTCTTCATTACTTATACATGTTCCTATGACTATGAGATTATGCAACTCCCGAATACCGGAGGAACACTTTGTGTGCTACCAAATGTCACAATGTAACTGGGTGATTATAAAGGTGCTCTACAGGTGTCTCCAATAGTGTTTGTTGAGTTGGCATAGATCGAGATTAGGATTTGTCACTCCGATTGTTGCAGAGGTATCTCTGTGCCCTCTCGGTAATGTGCATCACTATAAGCCTTGCGAGCAATGTGACTAATGAGTTAGTTGCGGGATGATGCATTACGGAACGAGTAAAGAGACTTGCTGGTAACGAGATTGAACTAGGTATTGAGATACCGACGATCGAATCTCGGGCAAGTGACATGCCGATGACAAAGGGAACAACGTATGTTGTTATGCGGTTTGACCGATAAAGATCTTCGTAGAATATGTGGGAGCCAATATGAGCATCCAGGTTCCGCTATTGGTTATTGACCGAAGACGTGTCTCGGTCATGTCTGCATAGTTCTCGAACCCGTAGGGTCCGCACGCTTAACGTTTGGTGACGATCGGTATTATGAGTTTATGTGTTTTGATGTACCGAAGGTAGTTCGGAGTCCCGGATATGATCACGGACATGACGAGGAGTCTTGAAATGCTCTAGACGTAAAGATCGATATATTGGAAGCCTATATTTGGACATCGGAATAGTTCCGGGTGAGTTCGCACATATACCGGAGCACCGGGAGGTTACCGGAACCCCCCGGGAGGTATATGGGCCTTATTGGGCCATAGTGGGAAAGAAGAGAGGGAGGCCTAGGAGGGGGCGCACCCCCCCCCCCAAGCCCAATCCGAATTGGGTGGGGGGCCGCCCCCCCCCCCCTTCCTTCCTCCTTCCTTCCACTCCTAGTCCAACTAGGGAAGGGGGGAATCCTACTCCCGGTGGGAGTAGGACTCCCCATGGGGTGCGCCATAGGAGGGTCGGCCCTCCCCCTCCTCCACATACGGGGGAGGGGCACCCCATAGACACACAAGTTGATCATTGATCTCTTAGCCGTGTGCGATGCCCCCACCACCATAATCCACCTCGGTCATATCGTCGTAGTGCTTAGGCGAAGCCCTGCGCCGGTAACTTCATCATCACCGTCATCACGCCGTCGTGCTGACGAAGCTCTCCCTCGACACTCTACTGGATCGTGAGTTTGTGGGACGTCACCGAGCCGAACGTGTGCAGATCGCGGAGGTGCCGTATCTCGGTGCTAGGATCGGTCGATCGTGAAGACGTACGACTACATCAACCGCGTTGTCATAACGCTTCCGCTTACGGTCTACGAGGGTATGTGGACAACACTCTCCCCTCTCGTTGCTATGCATCACCATGATCTTGCATGTGCGTAGGAAATTTTTTGAGTTATATGTCTCACTGGACTGAGATTTAAGAGAGAAAAATGAAAATCTGAAAAGAAAGTTTTGCACGGATCTTGATGTAAGATCCGACGGACCTATATAGCATCGACTGCGACTTATAGCAAGCATGATGAATATAAGGACGATGACAGTGGATAATAATTGTCTTACATATTTGGAAACATAACTAAAAAAGCCACATGCGGCAACGCCCGAAATACACAAGGGCAAAAGAAGAAGGAAGACAACAATCTGGCTCGCTGATCTCTACTTTCTTGATGCATTGCTGCAGGCCGCGGGAACTAGTCTCCGCGGCGAGCGGCGACGAGCTCTTTCTTGTCCTCAAGATGCTGCTCGAGAGCATCCACGGATTCCTCCACCAGCCTTCTGCGCTCGATGCGCAGCTTGTTATTCTCGTCCATAAGTTTCTCGACGATGACGCCGGTCCTCTTCAACAATGCAGTGGTCTGCTCCTGCTGCTCCGCACTTCTGACGATCTTCGCCTCAGTAGGTCACGCTCGGCCCGGAGCTTCGCATTGCTCTCATTTAGTCACCGGATGACTTCGGTAGACTGTTCAAACGAGGCTTGCAGGTCATCCTGCAACCTCGCCCACCTGGAGATCTGATCCATCCGCCTATGGACGAGGGCACGCATGCGCCTGTAAGAGTCCTCGCCTGCCCGTGAGGCATTTACCCAGGCCGCCGCGGCAAGGGAGGACATCTCTACTGCATTCGCGGTGCGGCGGGACATCTCTTCTGCTTCCGCGGCGCGGCCGGACCAGTCTGCTGCATCGACAATGCGGCGGGTCCTCCGTGCTGCTTCGGCGGCATGGTGGGACCTCTCTACTGCTACGGTCGTGCGGCGGGACATGTTGGCTGCTATCACGGCGAGGCGGGACATCTCTCGTGCTCCCGCTTCCAGGCTCGCCTCTCCCTGGTCGCAATCTCTCAACCTATAACTCATGCTGGCCATGGCGGACGCAAGGGAACGATGATGAATGACTTGTTTGTTTTGACTTTTTGTGGATGAGGAGTTGAGGAGGAATGTGTAGTCATCTTGGAGTAGTAGTATTTATAACCGCGTAGTAATACACTCCTAAGTGGGAAACCGTTTAGGTTTTGATCAGTGTGAACAGGTTTGCAATTTGGGATGTGACGGGACGCATGCTCAAAATTTACTGGCGGTTATAAGTGCAGCACTATTCCCGGAAGGCGTAACGTGGGCACGTACGCCTTCTCGGCCGCGTACGTGGCATTTGCACCATAGGGTGCACCGCAATAGGCAATGTCAGCACACCGTCTTTTAATTAGAATGGGTGTGCCCTTCTAGCGCAAACATGTCGATCTATCTAACTATTTCAGTTTGTTGTGGCTAATCGCAAACAGTTCATCCATGTGAAGTGTATGCCATCAATCGCAGACACTTTGATCTGGCTTACCCGTTTCTGTTCTGTTGCCTAATCGCAAACAGTTAATCCTTTTGAAGCGTATGCCCTCAATCACACACATCTTGATCTGGCTGACCGTTTCTTTTGTGTTGCCTAATCACAAACAGTTCATCCGAGTGAACCGTATGATGTGTATCGCACACACCTTCATCTGGCTGCCCGTTTCTTTTGTGTTGCCTAATCACAAACAGTTCATCCGAGTGAACCGTATGCTCTATATCGCACACGCCTTCATCAGGCTGCCCGTTTCTTTTGTTCTGCCTCATCACAAATAGTTCATTGGACTGAACCGTATGCCCTGGATCGCACACGCAACTAAAATCTGAATTGTGTTTGATGCATCCTCCATCGCAAACGTTTTCACCTTTTTTGACGGTTTTCATACAGCACTGTTTGCGATTATGGCATCGCACACAGTTTCTCGAAGGGTCTCTGATCGTAGTGTCGCATTAGCAGCATCCTGCAGTAGTGAAACCAGAACTTCTCACAACAAGCATGATGGTTTCGGTAGGGAATGCCCCAACTTTGGGGGCGAAACGATATCCATTGCCTCTTATTGCTTTCAAATTTGTTCTCGTGTCAACATAGAACAACAGGAGTGTTGTGTTATTTTTTGTGATTTTTCGGGGTTCGTTTGGACATTTTTATGCATTAAGTGAGTTTTCAATGCATTTATGTGCATAATTCAAATTTGAACTACATGCACATGCTCCAATGCATATAAATTGGTTGAAAAATCAAATATTTGTCCTTGGGTGCATGCTTAGGTCCCATGCAAGAAATGGGAATGAATGTCAAACACCCTGCCACCGTCACTCGGCCGCAAACATTGAGATACCTGGTTTTTAAATTCTAGTAAATCCAAAACTCATCTGAAATTCATGAAACTTGGCATGCTATCATGGAGGGGCATCAACATGCCGTGGTAAAGTTTTTGTCCCATTTGGGGCAGGTTTGGGTATTTGCTTCTCACAAACCAGAGCTTCTCACAACAAGCATGATGGTTTCAGATAGAACACCCGTATGCAAAGTGAGAGCAGGATTTGTGCATCTCTTGAACACAAATGGTTCTTTTGGATGACCCGTGTGAACCACTTACAAACAATTTGGTGCGATTTGCATCTATCATGTTGGGTATGTTGCCATTTGTCAAACTAGAAATATTGACATTTGTTGATCTAGTAACATTGCCATTTGCCAACCTTGTAACACTGCGATTTGTCAAAATATGAAGCTAAAAATTACTAGCGGGCGGCGCAGTACTATTCAATTTGACAGCGGGCGGCGCAGTTCCCGATACGGCTTTAATGCAGACGAGGGAGAGGGTAGCGGTTCCCTAAATGTTGAACGGCCAGTGATGCATCCTCCTTCAATTAGCATCGTGTGAATGCATGAGGGAAGTAATGGGAGGACCGGGAAAAGAGGCAGCACGATGTGAATGCAATGCAGTTTGCACTCATATAAAGGCGCCCCTCCATTCCAATGCATCTACCACATCGTACGCACCTAAGCATTTGCCTAAGCACCTACACTTATAAGCGCAAAAGTGCCCACTCCAGACCCATGGCGGCGATGCACGCGAGTAGCTAGCGGCTGTGCCAGATGGTCCACGATGTCGGCCTGCGGCATAGCACCATGGATCGTCTCCATACGGTGTTGGCGACCGGCTGGTGGATGGCCGCCGTCGACGCCAGCTACGACTCTCAGTTGGACCAGATGATCGTTCGCACCACCAACAGGCTCACCGTCGTCAAGAAGCTCGCGGACGACATCGCCGTACTCCTCGAGCCCACGCGCCCGAGCTCCTCATTGCCTACCACCCTAATCGGCCTCCATGGTCGGAACCTCTTGGAAGCACTGGTGGCCCTACGACTGCCCGCCGACGCCACGAAGAATGTCCACCTGGAGGTCGCGCTCGCCGCGAGGCGCCTCGCCTTGCAAGAAACCGTCGACCTACACATCCATGTGTATGAGCGAATCGTGTACATAGGTATCTACAAGGCCAGTGAGGACGCTACGGCGTTGGCCTTCTTCAGCCGGCTGGAAGCCTTGGATGCCTTAGTTGAGAAGCACCTTGACCTCGCCACATAAGCCGCCGCTCCTTAGCCGCCGGTCGGTGGCTCGGCCGGCGCACTGAGTTGAGGAGGAGGAGGTCGTACGTTGATGGATGCATCTTTCTTCTTGCCTCCTGTGACCACCACTGCGACTGCATCATCGTGGCCTTAATTCTTCTTTTGCTAATGCATTCTCGTTCCAGTCAATACAGACATGTGCGATCCCTTTGCTCAATATAGACATGTCCGTTCCGGTCTTATTTTGATTGACTTGAATGAAGGTCTATCCCGTCGTTAGGCGCCGCAGCGTGCTGTGCTCGCCGTCAGGCGCCGCGGCGCGCTCTGCTCGCGTCCGTTGGCGTGCTCTGCTCACGTCCGTCGGCGCACTCGGCTTGTGGACAGCTTTTCCTTGCGTGTCCAACTGCTATATGCATATATATATGGTTGCTCGCCGTTGAGGCGACCGCGGAGCACTCTGCTCGCGTCCCTCCGCGCGCGCTCTGCCAACGGTTTGGCGTGCGCACGATCACGTCGGGGGCCCCGTATGCATGCGGTTGCGCCGCGCGCATTGCCACACGATGCAGTTACGTGCGGCACGCTGGAGTTACGCGCTGCAAATTAGAACTGCCATCAGGGCCTGCCGATATTCCTGGCCGTCCGGCTTCCCCTTTAATTCCCGCGGCCATTATAACCTTAGTCTCTTCAACCTTTCGATTGCGCCCCACAACACAACAAGCACACCCACGACGACACATGGAGAGGGGATGTCCAGCGGCGCTCCAATGGAGTTCGGCGAGCATAGAGTGGAGACCCACGCGAGGGAGACGGATCTCTCGGTGGTGTACACCATCGACCCGGCCGTGGTGGACGACTACATCAACAGCGTTGAGCAGTTGCTTGCTGGAGACAAGTACAAGGTGGTCGGCATCGACCTCCAGTACACCGCCGGTCGTCCCGGAATAGATCAGAAGGTTGTCGTCGCCCAGTTGTGTGTGCGCCATCATGTCCTCATCTACCACTACTGCATGGCCACGGAGCCTTGCGACTGTTTCAACTGGTTTGTCAACAGCACCGACTACAAGTTCGCCACGTGGAAACCAAAGACGATGTAAAAGCGCTCAGTATTACGGGCTTGGCCTGCAAGAACCTTGTCAAAATCCGTGACCACTACAGGGTCTGGGGTAGCACGAAGAAGGACTCCCTGGTCGAACTCGCCTCGGCCATCATTGACCCCTACTACGAAAAGATGAAGCAGGATGCCCAGAGAACAAGCCCCCTATCCTGGCACAGGGCCTGGATGCGGCAACTGGATGAACCTCACCTCAGGTTTGTGGCCAAGAGCATGTACACATGCTACGAGATGCACAGGCGGATTGTTGACATGAGGAAGTGCCTCGTTACCCAAATCGACGAGTCCGGATCGAGCCACAAGCAGAGCAAGCGTCACAAGAAGTAGATGATGATCAAATGATCGTTTATGCTAGTTAATCATGCGTGTAATATATAGTTTACTTTATTGGTGTGTGGAAATGTCATGTGTGTAGTAGCCACCTATGTAATTATGCATGTAATAGTTTACTTTGGTGTGTGCAAATGCCATGGTTGTAGTAGCCACCTATGTAAGTGGATGTTTAATTTGTTTATGCAGGCATGTCCTTATAAGTGTGTGTGTGTGTGTCTATATATATATATAATATATAATATATATATATATATTGTTGTTCTATATGCAATCCCATCGCACAACACACACGTCTTGTTAAGTTGAACCGTTTCTGTTCTCTTGTGTCAACGCAAACAGTTCGTCCGAGTGAACCGCATGCCGTATATCGCACACACCTTCATCTGGCTGACCGTTTCTTTTGTGTTGCCTAATCACAAACAGTTCATCCGAGTGAACCGTATGCTGTAGATCGCACACACCTTCATCTGGCTGCCCGTTTCTTTTGTTTCTCCTCATCGAAAACGGTTAATTGAACTGAACCGTATGCCCTGAATCACACACGCAACTAAAATCTGAACCGTGTTTGATGCATCCTCCATCACAAATGTTTTGCACCTTTTTGATGGTTTTTTACACCACCGTAGTGTCGCGTTAGCAGCATCCTGCAGTAGTGTTGGGGGAGTGACGATCCTATTTTGTGCTCGTTGTATCCAATTATAAAACTAAATTGTGCACAAATCATGGGGAGCTTCTCTAATTTCTCTAGAACACCCTTTTGCCCATATCATAATATCTTTTATTCATGTGGCACGTAGGATCACTGGTCTAGTTGGTTCAATTGGTACCTTTTGATAGCTTGCTTCAATTGGTATCTTTTAATTGCTTGATTGCTTGTTTCTCTCTTTGTTATGTCTTTGTGGCATATCATTCTTTTGCAATCTTTGGGCCTCGATATGGTTTGTCTTCCTCCAAGTATTTACCGTTGGATATGTGTATTGCATTCCACTCTCTTGTTGAGAAATACACAATTTATGGAGGAACACAATTTATTGGCCTTCTAAGCTTTTCTCCCATTTTGGCAATCGATGCCAATGGGGGAGAAGTTTCAGAGAGTTTTGTGGAGAAGTTTTCAGAGTTTTGTTCTTGCTTTGGTTTTGTTCCTAAGCATTTGCATCTCATACTCATGCATTGCTTTGGTTTTGTTCCTAAGCATCTGCATCTCATATTCATGCATCATCGGTTGTTGCATTGCATGGTGATGCATAATTCCTTATATAAACTCTCTTGAAAGTGATTGTCATCAATTACCAAAATGGGGGAGATTGAAAGGACATGCGGAGCCCCCATGTGTGGTTTTCGTAATTGATGACATTCTCTATGGACTAATGGTTGCATTGAGTTATATTTGAAGGATTTGTCCATAGGCACTTCTTGAAGTCCATGTGTTGGTTTCAAGGAGTTTATGTGTTGACCAAGGTACTATTAAGGAATTATCCAAAGATTGGTCATGTGAGAGTTGAGCTTATGGCAAGCATGTCTTGAAGAAGATTGTGTGATCATTCATGCTTACCTTCAAGGCATCATCCAAATGAAGAGAGTTGGAATGGTTCGAGGTTGATCAAGACTAAGTCAAGAGTGAATCAAGTTGATCAAATCACAAAGCGTAGAAGATGTACCGAGAGGGATCAAGTGATCCCATGGTATGGTAAGCATTGACCATTACGCTTTGTGTACTAACCCATAGTCTTCGTGAGAGTTCTTTGTGGGGTTAGGTTGCGGTGTGCACGTTCAAGTGATGCATCACGAAGAGATCAAGTGCTTGAATATTGCCGTCCATTGTGGTGACAATGGACTTGTGAAGATGTGCCGAAAAGTGGCTCACCCATAATGGAGTATGGGGGAGCAATCTACTAGTCTTCACCGAGCCAACGCAATCAAGAAAGGTGGTCCTACTTGAGGAAGTCAAGATCGTCTACATCTAGCTCAAGTGGACTTTGTGCAAGGCAAAGGTTTGGCCTTGATAGGTTCTCTATTTTACTGGTCTCATGGTGGTAGTTTGGAGACCGGGTTATAGGATCGTTTGTCGTATCATTCGTAGAGAGCTCAAACCATTGCATGCTTGCATCATCTTTCTTGGTTCTTGTTTGGTTTTCTCCTTGTGAGATTTGGAGCTTATGTTCATCTTCTTCACAAGCTCGAGTTCATCGAAAACGGAGTTCACATGCTTCTTCGTTTTCGGTGTTAGAGGTTTTACCGGTCTTTTTCGAGGAAGGGTTCTCACCATTTTCTTATGGGCCTTTTCTAATTTGCTTCTTATTGTTATTTATATCAAGTTGTGTTAGCCCTTGTCGCTAGCTTTCCAACAAACTTGGTTCCGTTGAATTCGGAGTCCGTTTGCAAAAGTTGTGTCAGTTATGGTGTCCTTATAAAAGCTGCAACGGTACTACCGCTCGTGGGAGCGGTACTACCGCTTGGAGGGGATGTAATTTTTTACTACCGCTCTTGGGAGCGGTACTACCGCGGCTACTTCCCTGGCTACTTCCGCTCCGGACCAAAAACTCGTCACAAGTCCAGCGGTGGTAGGCACGGATGTATTTTTTAGTACCGCTCGCACGCAGTAGTACCGCTACCCTTTGAGGTAGTACCGCTACTCCTAGCGGTAGTACCGTGAGGACGAGCGGTAGTACCGCTCTGTGCGGGCTGTGAGCATAACGGTTGGATTTTTCCCCACCTATAAAAGGGGGTCTTCTTCCCCAATGAACCTTATCCTTTGAGCTCGTGTTCTTCCCCCATTGTTTACCTTCTTTGAGCTTGCTATCTCTCAATCCCTCCATGGATTCTTGCTAGTTTTTGGGGGAAAAGAGAGAGGAGATCTAGATCCACATTTCCATCAATCACTTTCTCCTCTATGTGAGGGGAACCCCTTGGATCTAGATCTTGGAGTTCTTAGTGTTCTCCTTCTTGTTCTTCCTCTCATTTCCCTCCCTAGCATTAGTTATTTTGGTGGGATTTGGGAGAGAAGGACTTGGGCACTCCGTGTGCCCTTGCCATTGCATTTGGTGCATAGGTTTGAGTTCTTCACGGTGATACGTGGAAGTTACAAGTTGAGAAGCATATTACTCTTGGGTGCTTGGTACCCTTGAGCTTGTTCCTCTTGGGTGCTTGGGCGCCCTAGACGGTTGGTGGTGTTCGAAGCTCAATCATTGTGGTGTAAAGCTCCAGGCAAGCGTCGGGGTCTCCAATTAGGTTGTGGAGATCGCCCCGAGCAATTTAACAGGTTCCGGTGACCGCCCTCAAGGGTTGCCAAAGTGTATGGGTTCGGTGACCGCCCCCGAGGGTTGCCATTTGTACGGGTTCGGTGACCACCCTCAAGGGTCCCTTAGTGGAATCACGGCATCTTGCATTGTGCGAGGACGTGAGGAGATTACGGTGGCCCTAGTGGCTTCTTGGAGAGCATTGTGCCTCCACACCGCTCCAAACGGATATTAGCATCCGCAAGGGTGTGAACTTCGGGATACATCGTCGTCTCCGCTTGCCTCGGTTATCTCTTACCCGAGCCCTTTAATTATGCACTTTACTTTGTGATAGCCATATTGTTTCTTGTCATATATCTTGCTATCACTTAGTTGTTTATCTTGCTTAGCATAAGTTGTTGGTGCACATAGGTGAGCCTAGTTGTTGTAGGTTTTGTGCTTGACAAATTAACCGCTAGGTTTATTCCGCATTTGTTCAAGCCTAAACCGTAATTATTTTAAAGCGCCTATTCTCCCCCCTCTAGGCGACGTCCTCGATCTTTCACCTTCAATAGTTGGCTCTTTCCGGCGTGTCCGACTGGTTTCCTCTTGGTCTTGCTGTGGCGTCATATAGTCGGAGCTGCCTTGGAAGAGCCTAGGCGGCAACGATGATAGATGTTCGGTGGTCTTCGTCGGTGCGAGCCCTGCATATTTCTTCTGCATTTGGTCGTCCTCAAAGTCGAAGTTGTCTCGGCGATGCTCCTGGTGACCAACTGGTTGGCATAGGTCAATGTTATCTTGGTGTAGGTTGTTGCGGTATGTGACTCGCCGATGAGGATTTGCGGGTGAAGTCGGAGTCGCTGGCTCGTGAAGGAGTGAAGACGATGACACCTGTAGTCCGCCTCGATGGTGCTCCTCTCTCGGTGGCGTGTGTGAGTCTTGTGTGGATAGCCAGGTTGGCCAATGTTGCCCCTTCATGGGATGTAGCAGTTTTCGCCCGGTTTTCCGCAATTATCCGGGCAATTCTTTTCTTCGTTTTTTATGAAATGAGGCAAAGCTTTTGCCTCCATTTAAAAAAAATCAAGTGTACCAAAAACGTTAATAATGTGCATTAAAAATGTTTGTGAGAATTAAAAAATGTCACACATTTCAGAAAAATGTATGTAACATTTAAAAAATGTGTATACAATGTAAATAAATATTTGTGCACTTCACAAAATATGCTTTTTAATTTAAAATGTATGTCACATTTTCAAAAATATTCACAAAGTTTCGAAAATGTATTCATGCAATTTTCAAAAAAAGTTTTCTGTCATTCAAAAAATGTTTAACATGAACTGAAAAAACTAACACTTATTTGAAAAAAAATGAAAACATGTTTTGGTAAAATGTTAAACATGTATTTGAAAAAAAATTAAACGAGTATAAAAATGTTTTACATCTATACAAAAAATGTACAACATGTATGAAAAAGTAGAAATGCGTTGGCAGAATAAAAAAAACGACAATGAAATCAAAAGATAAATGAGGAAGCAAAAAAACGAAGAAATAAACTAAGAAAAATAAATTATGAAGAAGAAAAATGAAAAACCGAAGAAAACCATTGCAAAAATAAACAAACCCGAAAACATAAGGAAGAAAAAAAGAAATTCAAGAGAACCAATAAAGAAAATAAAGAAAACCAAAGGAAAAAATAAAATAATTACACGAAAACAAAAGAGAAGAAAACCAGACTGAATCGTCGAGGGCAGGGACTGAATGCGGCATGAGCAAAGTTGTCAAGCGATGCAGCTAATGGGCCGGCCTGTTTATTACGAGCTATCTAGTTGAACTATCTGAACTATCTGAGAAGCGGGGATTAGATGATTTACCCCACTTTATAAAGGGTTTGATGATTTGCCCCATAATTGTCTTAATGACAGTGGCCTTGGGCCTCATCCGGCAGCCTCTCAGGAGGGGCAAATGATGAAATGAAGAAGTAAAGTGTGGCAAAAGATTCAATTTCTCCAAAGAAGCCACAAGTGAAGGTGCAAGTGCCGCAATCAGAAGAGAAGTGGAAGGCTCCACCGTCGGGTACAGTCAAAAATTCATGTAGATGCTGCAGTGGGACGACATGGAGACAAAGCGGCTGTGGCTGCGGTCTGCCGTGATAGTTCGGGACAGTACCTAGGAGCTTCAGCGGTGACAATATCAGACATGGTGGTGCCAGAAATTCTTCAAGCTTTGTCACTAGCTATGGACCTAGCATGCAATAAAATGATAGCGACTGATTGTTTAGCCACGGTAAATCAACTGAAAGAGGAGTATAAGGGTAGTTCTGCAGTGATCATCGAGGAGGCTAAAAGGAGGTTTCAAAACTTCCGTTCAGTACAGGTTGTCCACGAGAAGAGGGGTCTGAATGTAGAGGCACATAACTTGGCAAGAGCTGCCACGACCATTACTTTTGGCCGTCATCTCTAGCTTAACTCTAGCCCAGAGATTTCCTGTATCCCTGTAAACATTTTAAGTTAATACAAAGAGTGTTTGCAGTGCTTATAAAAAAAAGCTATACCGACCTAGCCTTGTGTTTATGGAACGAGCTAGTGGCAGGCCGACTGGCGTTCCGTTTTTTTTTTCTTGGTTCGTCCTGTCGTCCATTTTGTTTGGTTTTTACATTGTTCGTTCTTGTTTTTTGTTTGTATACATTTCAAATATTCTAAATACAGATATGCGATAAATTAATTAGTTCACTTCAATTATTAAAATCTTCTATTACGCATTAAAAAAATACTGGACACGCAAGATTTAAAAAATGTATGTACAATTCAAAATAAAGTTTCACTTGTACTAAAAAAACATCAATGTCTATTAAAAAAATGTTCATCACGGATTTTTTAAAAATTTAACATGTATTTAAAAATTCAAATATGTATTTTGAAGACATCTTCATTATGTAGAAAATGTTCAAAATGTATTAAAAAATCAGTGTATATACAAGAAATATACAATGAATATAGAAAAAATGATCACAATATATTAAAAAAATGTTCACCTGTATTTAACAAAATGTTCAAGGTGCATCTGAAAATTGTTTCACATCCAATGGAAAATTCTCAACTTGTATTCAAAAAATGTTTAAGATGAATTTGAAAAAAAAAATGCTCAAACATGTATTTGAAAAAATAAATCATCATGTATACGAATAATCTTCAACGTGTATCGAAAAAGGTTCAATGTGTATGTTTTTTCGCGAATACGCAAAGCTTGCGTATCATTTCATTGATAGGAGGAATAAAAGAAGTACAGTGAATGGTACAACACATGACACGAACGCAAACAGGCGTGAACATGGTGCCCGGAGCAGAGAAACAAGGGGTGCTCAGCCCGAACAGAAGAGACAACACAGCTAAAGCCAACCAAGCCAAAACCAAGAGCGGCAAAACACATCGCCGAGGCCAACACCGGGGACACCGCGAGCGAGAAAGATAGCGCCTTCAAGAAAGAAGACAACGCCGAGACGCAGTCGCCATCCGGTCCGGAGGAGCCAGACCTAGGGTTTCCCCTGAGCTCGAAGAGGGGCGTAGCTAAAGGCCGTGGCTGCGCCTCCAAGAAGGAAAGCGACACCCGCAGGCGCCGCCGCTGCCAGCACGGGCAAGCCGTGCAGGGGTTTCTCCCTGGCCTGAGGCTGCGCAATCCCATAGCCGCCGATAGTGGAGTCGAGGATGAGGAAGCCGGCTCTGGTTGGATTGGTGGGGCTGCACCTACCGCCAGAGGGTGGCACTACCTCCGAACCCACGAACAAAGGATCAGGCCAAAGGGGGAGGCTTTGGGGTGTACGGGGTAAGGCCGGCGGCGAAGCAAAGACCATTGCAATGGGACGAACGACGGCGACCGGCAACGCCGGCAAGCTAGGACTGGAGAGACGCAGATCCGAGCTGCCGTGACCGTGGCCATCGAAACATAGGCGAACCAGGATAGCTGGAAGGGACGCAGCTACTGGCGCCGAGGCCGAAGCCGGCCGGAGGAAACGCCGGCAAGCCTTGAACACCGGAGAACGCGGGGTCGAGGCTGCCGGGGCCGGAGCAGCGCAGCAAAAAACCCATCGCGAGGCGCCCCTCGTCTGCCACTACCACTGGAGCCTCGCAACCGCCGCGCGAAAGCCGTTACCTTGAATCTTGGGGGAGGAAGAGCCGCCGGAGGAGGGGGACGCTTGCGCAAGCAGGCTGCGTGCACCCCCGCAACCGGCCACAAGCCCAAACCCAACTGAAGCGCCAGCGACAGGCAAGGCCGCGCCGCCAGGGGGAGGGGAGGGCCGTGGAGATGGGCGCCCATGGCCGCTGCCAAGGAACGCCGCACCCCTCGCCGGATCGGCAGGAGTGGGGTTAGCCGCTGCGGTGGTGATGGGGGCGCCCGTGATGGCCGGGGAATCCCGGATCTGCGCGCGGGGAGGGACGGAGGTGGTGGAGGCGAACCGGATCCGCGCGGCCAGGGCACGCCGGAGCCCTGCGGACCAGCGGGAGTCAGTCGCTGCGAGATGCGAGGCGGGTGGGCTGGGGAGCATGCGAGAGAACAGATCCGCCCCGCCGCCGCCTTCCTGGGGCCCGGCGCAGCTTCGCCGGCCGGCCCTCCAGCGGCGGCGATGCGGGGGAGGGCGGTGGAGGGAGGTGCTAGCGCCGGCGGCTGGGATTCCCCCGTGTCGCCAGAGGAGGGCGACGCGCGGGGGGGGGGGGTGTTCAATGTGTATGTGGACAATGTACAACATGTATAGGAACTATATACAATGTGTGTTCGAAAAAATGGTGAACACGTGTTTTTAAAATATCATCATGTGTTCAAAAAAATAAATTCAACGTGTATTTCTGTATTCGAAAAAATGTTGGGACATGTATATAAAAACATGTTCATCACATATTTGAAAAATGTTCTATGAGTATAAAAAAAGTGTTGAGTGTATACGAATATGTATAAGATTTATTAAATAAATTGACATGTATTTAAAAAATAATGAAAATAAAAAATAACTAAAAACAAATGAACAAATGTTTGACATGAATTTTTGAATTTTTAATTTCCAAATATTTTTCAAATTAACAAAACAGATTATATTATTTTTCAAGATACCCAATATTTTTGTAAATTGACCACACTGTTAAAATTCACAGCATTTTGCGAAATTCATTTTTTTTATTTCACATTGTTATTTGTAAAATTAAGAACATATTTCAATAGAAAACTGACCTAAATAAAAAACTATTTGGAAAACAAAAAAATCACAGGTGAACCCGCAAGGACTACGATTCGGATTATCTAATGTCATCCCCAAATAAGAAGTATACCTTTTTTTAGGGTGAAAAATAAGAATTAAACTCCCTCCGTTTCTTTTTAGTCTGCATATAAGATCTAGTCAAAATCAAACTTTGTAATGTTTGACCAACTTGCGAACCTACTTGTGGTTGGATGGTTAGAGGGACTGTGGTATCCCAAGCCCAACAGGGTTCAAGTCTGGTGCTCGCATTTATTTCTGGATTTATTTCAGGATTTTCGGCGATGCACATTCAGTTGGAGGTGACGTTCTCATTGACGACAAGGTGCCTAAGGTGACTTCGTAAATTTCAAGATGATATACCGGCTCAGTCTCTTGAAGGTGCTCATAGGGGTAGGGTGTGCGTGTATGCGTTCATAGGGGTAAGTGTATGTGCGTGTATATGAGCGCTTGCGTCTGTATTGTGTTAGAAAAATGTTTGACCAACTTTGTAGAAAAAATACCAACTTCTACAATAATAAAGATATATGGTATGAAAATTAATTTCATGATGCATCTAATAATATTGATTTCATATTGGGAATCTTGATGTTTTTTTCTATAAACTTAGTCAAAGTTAATAAAGTTTGACTTTGACCAAATCTTATATGCAGATTAAAAAGAAAGGGTCTGTCTAGGACACATCTAGATGTGACATAGTTATGTCACATCTAAGCTGATGTCCACTCTGTTTGTGGTCTTTTTTTTGTCCTAGTTTTTTTTGTTTCTTGTTGCTGCATTATATATTTGTGGGAGCTTAGATGTGATATCCTTAAAAAACATATAGATGTGAATTAGTCAAACTGAAAAAGAAACGGAGGGAACACCTCTTAAAGGAAGGGACAGTCTTCTATCTGATGTGGATTCCTACGAATTATTGTGTGGTTCCGGATACAGGCCCCTCTGTCCTCGCTTTTTGGACACATCTAGATGTGATATAGTTATGTCATATGTAAGCTGATGTCCACTCTGTTTGTGGTCTATTTTTTGTTTTAGTTTTTTATTTCTTTCTGCTGCATTATATATTTGTAGAAGCTTAGATGTGACATCCTTAAAAAACATATAGATGTGAATTAGACAAACTGTTTTGTAATTCCATAGGGGTATGGACTGAAGTAACCACTAATCCAGGAAAGATAGATTTTTAGCTGGAAAAACCGAAAAAGCCAATACGTCATGTATCAAAACAATATCCTGCATTCGGCCGACGTAGTTAGCGTAGTCATCTTCTACAAATGGATCGACTATGTCTGGCTTACTCCTTTAAAACCGAATAATAATAACATAATTGTTAGAGGCTTATGCGTATCAAATCAAACACCCATAGACCAAGCAATTCGAGGTTTACCTCCAAGCCAGTCCTCTAAACTAGTTTGACAAATCATTGCAATCCTGGGTACATTCTGATAAGTTATTGAAGCAACTTATTTCGTAACATCGTACATTCGTACCACACACACAGCCGATCACACCACAACCGCATCGACCACTGAAATAACCCCAGCAAATCACGCTCGAAAACTACCAAACGTAAGGTCGTGCCAACTGAAAACCACCCGGCTGAAGTTTCAGGGAGCCGGCTGCAGGAGCGTGTTCCCGAGCGCGGCGCGGAGGGCCTCCGCCTCGTCCTTGGGGAGCACCGCCGTGACGACGCGGCCGCGCCCATCGGCGTCCGGCTGCACCAGCACGGCGCCCTCCTCGCCGACGCCGTCCAAGCCGTACTCCACGTGCGCGGGCCTCTGCCCCTTGATCTCCAGCCCGTACAGGTCCACCTGCTCCATGTCCACGAACGTCAGGTTGGCGCCGTAGATGACCACGTCCCCCGGGAAGGACACCACCGCCGCCGTCTCGTCGACGACGTTCTCGGCCAGCAGCGCCGCCAGCTCGGACACGTCGGACTTGGCCGGCGGCGAGCCCGCCTCCACGTACCCGACCCTCTGCTCGTTGGCCAGGGAGTCGCCGCTCCTGGCCGACATGTCGTTCCTCACCACCGTCACCGTCTTCACCTCCTTGCCGGCCCTGATCTTCGCCACCGTCTGCCACAGGAGCGCCGAGATGAGCTCGAAGGCGCCGCCGGCAGCCGCTGGCTCCTGCTGCTGCAGCCTCGTGAGCATCGGCTCGGTGACGTGGAAGGAGTAGCCCGCCATGTCGACGCCGGCGGGGACAAACCAGTAGTCCTCGATGGGCCCGACCGGCTTCACGGAGCGCGGCACGGCGGCGTCGGCAGGCGCGCGGTCTTGCGGCTCGTTCCTGGGGTTGACGGTGACGGCGTCTGGCGTCTTGCCGCCCAGTATCTTTGCCCAGTGGTTGAAGCAGGTGGTCGCCGTCGCTACGTCGCCGATGAGGTGCGCCCAGCTGAACCCCAGCGCCATCGCTCCACACTTGAAGTTTGTGACCTGCGAAGCTCATTCAGTCGGAGGAAGCGCTGTCATTTTTACAACTTGGAGCTGAAATCAGTTCCAGTGCTACTAGTAGTTTACTACTACCTCCTTTCTGATTTATAGGGTTCAATTCAAAAATCTCGTCAATCAAGGTAGATGATGAGTGATGGAATAATTTTTATAGTTTGCAAAAGCACTCAATTAGTGTGCCCATTTTCTTCACAAAATTGTGTTTACAATGCATTAATTGCAATGCATGCATGAATAAAGTACATGCATTAGTCAACTTTCTCTTAATCCTCGAATGCAATGATTTAATGTATCTATCTGAACATGTGATGGAAAAAAATCAAATTGAGACTTATAAAGTGGGAAATCTAAAATTTTGAGATAAGCCCTATAAACCGAAAAAGAGGGAGTATTCGGAAGCCAGTTGGCCAAGCAACATGGAGTATTGGAGTGCAAAGCTTGGGACCGAAACTAGACGGACGACTTGGCCACATAAGTTGAGACACGGTGGCCCTACTCCATCCACATGGCAAAGCCGATCATAAATTCATAATGCACCACCGGCAATGACGGCGATCCGTAAAACATTTATGCTGACTGCAAGCGCACACGCATCCTTAAATGATCGTCTTCAGTCCGAGCGTTGGGTCGTCTTCAGTGTGAGTCTTCGCTCTTCTACCTACTTGGGCTCACTGTTGTCAAATGAACGCACGCATGGCTAACTAGGCATGCTAGCTTAGGCGCTTCACTGGTGAAGTTCAGGGATACAGCGTATTACTGAACTTCAAGCACCGAGAGAGTAACCGGTCGAAACTAAGTTACAATGAAAACTACTCTCTCCGTTCTTAAATATTTGTCTTTTTAGAGATTTTAAATGGACTACCACATACGTATGTATATAGATATATTTTAGAGTGTAGATTCACCCATTTTGCCCCGTGTGTAATCACTTATTGAAATCTTTAGAAAGACAAATATTTAGGAACGGAGGGAGTAGGTGAGAAGTGGGAACTGGTTTTGAAACATTTCAAAAATTGTCAAAAACAATACAGTATATTAAGAGGTTGATGTTCTATTATTAGCATGTGAAATTCAAGTTTAGACACAAAATCATTTGCGAGGAATTAAAAAAACAAATTCGGCAATAGATAGTGGCTTTTACTGTTTGGCACTAGTACTACTCATTGCTGAATTTGTAAAAAACCATGCCTCATAAATTAATTTGTGTTTGAACTTGGAATTTTATATGTCAACACAGAGCCATCTCTTCAACATACTCTATTATTTTCAGAAATTTCTGAAACTTCCTTTTGGCCAGGATAAACTTCTAATTTGCGATGTCAGTGGAGTACATAGTTTTCACATGGTTTTCACCCGATATTCTCTAGCACCAATACTGGTGGTAGGATCAAATTCAGCTGGATCGTCCTTTTGTCGAGTTTGATGTATGATAGATTGATGGTTTGGTTGGAATTCAATTCAAGAGAGGTTGGCAGCTGAGATGTGGTACGAGTAGTAATCTCGGATGGAAAGGAAAACTGAATTACAGTACGTACGTACGTACACAATTTGCACTGACACCGGTTCTTGTCTCAGCAGAGGCAGACGTGGTGCAGTTAATACCAGCGCTGCCGACGCCTATTGGCAGGCCCCGGTACGGGCGCAATGAATGATGTATTGAAGTAAATCGCACATGATCTGCACAGTGGAACACCACTTACTTTTTCACCTTCCACATGCCAAAATTTTCTCGTCCAGTGTATCATCGTCAGTTGATTCAGCAGTGCATCACCATATTGGAACAAGATTTTGCTGGATGAAATCCCGATCATGCACATCGGTGGGATGCCCTATCCTACCGCTGAAACCGCCTCACCTGCTTCGCATGATCCCTGTGCATCGTACCACTACACTCTACTAACGATTTAAGAAGAGCGCCCTTTCAGTCCCCACGAACTAGAAATGCCGGATGCCGGATGCAGCAGCAATCAATCAATCAGTTTGCTCCCAGTCCCAGCAACATCAGCCGGGCGCAATAATGGCTTCCGATTTTGAGGCCCATACCCAGTTCTAGCATAATTTCTTGATGGTTACACCTACAGCTGCGAACCACACCGAAAGCTACATCTTTTGATGATCATCTAATCCTTATCCCGCGTCAAGAACCGGTCGCGCCAAGCCAGCCAGATCGACCTCTGGTAAAAAGTACTAAAATCTCTATCTACTTACAATGTCAACAATCCTCGCAAGCAACTCCCGATTGAAGATTCAACGGGCCGAGCAGTTGTTTAATCGAATAAGTGGTACTGTTTCATTTCATTATCGGGGTATGATTGGATTGGAGGCGAACGAGAATGGTGGACGGTGGTTTGTTTACCTGGACGTAGAGCAGCGGGGAGAAGAAGAGCTCGGGGCCGAGCACCTTGTCGTAGCAGAGCTGGCGGACGCGGTCGACGGCGTCGTCGCGGAGCCACTCGTCCAGCGCGCGCTCGCACTGCGCCTCCACGATGCGCACGCCGCAGTCGTTGCACTTGACGTAGGGCCGGCGCGAGGCCTCCTGCTCGTCGTCGGCGGGGCGGCGGACGCGGCCGGCGACGGGGTAGTAGGCGTCGAGCCAGGGGAACATGGGGTCCTTGAGCACCTTGGTGGTCACCCCGCGCACCACCTCCCCCGCCGCGTAGTAGTACACCCCGCGCAGGTAGTGCAGCCGGAACGCCAGGTCCGCGTCCCCCAGCTCGTACCCCTCCACCTCCGTCACCGAGCTCGGCACCACCGTCGACAGCCGGTGCCCGTGCACCGCCGCCGCCGCCGTCTTTTCCCCCTCCAGCACCATGCCGATCGCGCCGCGCAACAGCTGAGTATGCGTGCAAGCTCGCGAGTCCCTTCTCGGGCCAGGCTAGGCTAAGCTGCGCTCGCTCGCTCGCTGTGGAGTGCTGGTGCGCGGCCTCGGTTTGTTGGTGGGACGCGTGTGGGGGTGGCGTATATATCCGGCCCGGGATGGGTGGATGGACGGAAGCCGGCACACGGCAGCTCGCCGGTAACCGTTTGGGGTTTAAATACGGGCGCGGGCGGGGTTGGTTGGGGAGGTGAGCAACGGACGGACGGACGGATGGACTCGACTCGGCGGCTCCGACCCGCGCGCGCGCTGACCGGGTGACGAGGCGGTGCACGGTTGCCGGGCGGCGGCGGTGAATTGATGGCTGGCTCGCCGGGCGGGATGCCCCGCGCCGTGCGCGCACTGTTTTGCGTGGCTGGGTTCTCCGGATGTCGGATCTCATGGTCCTCGCCGGGTGATCTGTACAAGGATGGCGAAGGAATGTAGTACGCCAAGTGGGATTGGATCTGAGGCCAATTCCACCGCACGATCTCAAACGGACGTCCGGTTTGATCGGATTTCGTCCCTTTGAGGCAGCAATGGTTTCGCCCATATCCACTTCTGTTCGTTAGGGTGTTGGTGCGCCCAACGCGCAGCCACACCTCAAATCATGTCCGGGATGGACGTGATTAAAAAAAAGAAAAACTACAATAAAATGCCAAAAAATAAATAAACGCAAATAAAAAAAAATCATAAATTAACCATCACGGGCACAAAACGGCCCTGTTCCACGGTTCACATTGCCATAATTAACATTAGAAAAACGCCGCCCGCACGCTCCTGCCGTGGCCGCTGTTGTCGTCGTCGTCGCTGACGACGTTGACGTAGTCCGGCGGCGTCCAGAGGTGGGACGGCGGTGCGTGGTACACGGGGGGCGGGCTGGAAGGCGGGAGGTGCCTACACCACCTCCTCCCGTGGCGACGCCTCCTGCTCCGGTGACCGCGGCGGCGTGGGGCACCAGTTCACGCCCCCACGGCGTCGGCCATCTCCGGGGCCGTGCACGACCAGCTCCACTGCTGGCCCACCAGGCCCGGGTGGAACGCGGCCACCGGCTCCTCCCTCCATCACCTCCTCCGCCCTCACCATCTCTAGCTCGGGGATGGCGACGTCGTCGGTCGCAGAGAGGCCCATCATCTCCTCGAGGCCCTCCCATTGGTGCTCATCGTGCGTCTTCATGGAGTCCTCCATGACATGCTGCATGAGTCGGGCCTCCTCCTCCGCTGTCATGCGAGGAGGTGGTGGTGGCGACGGAGATGGTGAAGGCGACGGCGTGGGCGTGAGGCCGCGCACCCGCGTACGCCCGCACACCTGGGGAGCAGCCGCTCCGCGCTCTGGACGTGGCCGCCGTGGCCCCGACGAGGTGCCGACGAAGAAGGAGGCGCGTCGCATGTCGTGCTCGTCCCGGAACCACGTGTCCCAGAGCCCGGAGTCGGGGGCGTACCTGGCGTCGTAGAAGAGGTCGTCGGGGAGGAGGCGGCGGCGGCGCTCGATCTCCTCGCGGCGGGCACGGCCGCTCGTCGGGACCGGCGGGATCGGCACCCGGTCGGCGGAGAGATGCCAGTTATGGGGAGGTGGACGTCGCTCCACGGGAGCGGCGTCCTCGTCTCCCAATAATGCCGGCATATATCCGCGTGGATGTAGTGCCGGTTGTCGGTATCAAAACCGGCGGATCTCGGGTAGGGGGTCCCGAACTGTGCGTCTAAGGCTAATGGTAACAGGAGGCGGGGGACACAATGTTTACCCAGGTTCGGGCCCTCTCTATGGAGGTAATACCCTACTTCCTTCTTAATTGATCTTGATGATATGAGTATTACAAGAGTTGATCTACCACGAGATCGTAGAGGCTAAACCCTAGAAGCTAGCCTATGGTATGATTGTTGTTATATCCATCGACTAGTCTGGCCTCGGTTTATATAATGCACCAGAGGCCTAGCATAACAAGAGTCCTAGCCGAATACGCCAGTGGGGAGGAGTCCTTGTCTTGATCACAAAGTCTTGTGGAATCTTCCTTGTATGCGGCAGCTGTCCGAACTGGCCCATGAGTATACGGCCATGGGGGTCCTCGGCCCAATCTAATAGATCGGAAGATGACGTGGTGAGTACCCCCCAGTCCAGGACACCGTCAGTAGCCCCCTGAACCGGTCTTCAAGTTAGGGACGCTCCTCGATTCTTCCGAACTGTTCTTCATCTTCGGTCGTCGGTCTTGAAAACTGATTCAACAAATTTTCCCATCATCTGTCTTGAGGATTGTCGAGCTAAATCTGACGAGTTTATACGTCGGGTATCCGAGGAGCCCTTTAAGTCTTCGGCCTTTATCAATGCCTTGTTATTTTTATGCCACGCCTCGGGTTTGAAGTTGTTCCCGTGCGGCGGTGTCCTTTTGCATCCGAGCCCCAATGCCGGACTGCATTCGAGGTATCCTCTGCAGCCAAGCACCAACGTCGGACTGTGTTCAAGCTCCAACGCCGGACTGTATCCGAGCTCCAACGCCGGACTATATCCGAGGTGTCATAGATCACCTTGGTTCAAAAAAGTTGAAGGAGTTTAGCCAAGCTTAATGCCGGAAATGCCCTCTATGGAGCCAGCCACTGGCGCCCGAGCTTTATGCCGGACTGCTTCTGAGGTGGTGCACCACCCGACAGCGGGCTGATTTTTTCTGAATATTTTTTATTGGTGCAATTTATTCTCTGCCGAGATATATAGCTGGTATATGTATATCCAGTAGCCCTCAGGGTGTGTGTCGGTCTAAAACCCGAGATGCACCTGAAGGAAAACATAAAACTGCTGATCCTAGTAGCCCCTGAGACTCAGGTCGATTAGCGAAATCGGCCTGAGGATCAACTCCTAGCTCGGCAGCATACGTAGGAATAGAAACGCAGTGTAATATATTAGAAATAATAATGATCAGCGGACGGGCCCCTGAGAGAGGGTCGTGAGAAGTCGCCGTGATATATTAGCTTGATGCGAGATAGGTCCAGATGGTACTTATTGTTGTCCGAAGACGCGCTTTCCCATAGTCCGATCAAGCCGAACACTGAGCCCTTTGAATTTTCTACATTGAATAGGCAATGCAGTAGCCCCCGAGACACTGGTCGGGTGGCAACACCAGATCAGGGGATCGATGTGCCCCTTTAATATTTGTAAATAATGAGCGCAAAGCCCAGTAGCCCCCGAGCCTTAATGTGGGCACGGGTGGCCGAATTAAGGATCGATATCCAGAGTAAAATCACAGATTATGTGTAATGATTCTATGTATCCAAGTACTTTACATCATTATTTTGACTCCATTGCGACCGTTTATCAGTTGAAAGTGGCCCATCGTCGGCTTCTACCCCTTTGTAGATACTATGCAGGGTGTATCTGCAATAACAAGAGAACCCTTAGCCGACGTCTCGGTGCCCGAAGGCGGTTGTGTTAGCGGAAACGAGGCAATCAGATATGCGGGCTTTATAACTTTCGCTTAGTCATAGGAGCTTTAAACTGGGGAAGCTAGCTATGAGCCTCCGGTTAGTGTTCGGCGACATCCGAGGTCAAGCCGTAAACACTTCGGCCAATGTTATGAACGGCCCGTCATTTAACATAGTCATCGGATCGCTGACCAGTTTACACTTATTGTGACAGTCAGTTTTTGGCTTTCTCCACTGAGGTGCTTAACCATGCGAGCTGGAAGCACAATCACAGTGGTTCTCCCTTTGCACACCTAGCCGAACAAAGCGGAACGTAGGAGGTAAGCACAGGAGCCGGGCAACCCAACTATTGACCAAAGACACAATTTGAAACCAATGCATATATAGTAGTGTCCGAGAATGTTTTTGCCGAATCTCTAAAGGTGTCCGGCGTTGCACTGCGAGACTTATGCTAGAAACACACAAATAGTTTAAAAGTGCCGTAGGCTTGGAAAACCAAAAAAACTTCAGTAAAAACTGGACGTCCGAACTACAACAAGTGTTCGGTGCCAAATCGAAAATTGGTCTTAGAAAAAAAGGTGCTTCTGTCGTGCTTTAACATGACACATCCTATCTCAAGACTTCAACCGGGTCAGCCTACGGCTTCAACCTCCTATCCAGAAGGCGGAGTACTTCTCGTTAGGCCAGTTTAGTAAACTGATCTCTAGCGGTTTTGTGAGAGAAATTAGACTCCCCGGCTAGTGACCACACACTCATGTCGAAAAAGGGAGTGGTAAATAATAATTAAAAAACTTTGCAACGACTAAGAAGAAGAACACTTATTATAAAACGGC
This sequence comes from Triticum aestivum, assembly GCF_018294505.1. Classification (NCBI taxonomy): domain Eukaryota; kingdom Viridiplantae; phylum Streptophyta; class Magnoliopsida; order Poales; family Poaceae; genus Triticum; species Triticum aestivum. Next base: position 539,775,159 of record NC_057799.1, read on the forward strand.
TCATATAAATTTAAGAGCCCCCAAGTGACTTGGGTAAAAGAATTTTATATATAATGATTGTATGTACCGAAGTAGTAATATCATATCTTTGTTCACCCAAACTTTAAACGCGTCTTAACCGACCGTCGGCTTCTCCCTCTTCGGTCAAGGACCGAAAAGTGTCATGTACTCCACCTGTCGAAAATATCAACGGTGTTTCCGACAACCAGGCAATCAGGCCATAAGGCTGTAACAGACAAAGCGCGCTCAGGAAACTTATGCTATATTACTGACGAAGTGTAAGAAGCATCTTCGAAGAAAAATAGTACCCCCACCGATACCTTTCTTCGGTTGCTCATTGTTACTATGAGACTTGTGCAATATATTTTTTGTACTCATGAGTTCCGTTGTGTGCCGACCATAATTGAAAACAATAAGAGCGCTAGCTTTCGGCTTCACCCAGTCTAAGGTCCGAGCTCGGATGACCCGATCGTGACAATCACAGAGGTGCTCCCTTTACTCCCTAGCCGAACAATCGGGGACGTAGGGGTAAACACAGGAACGAGGCAACACAGCTTGCAAATCGCTTAAGTCAATATGGTGCATATTGTGGCTTAATACACGAACAAGGAACGAAACCGTACAAGTATAATCATATGCAAGAGGAAAGGCTTCATGAAGGAAGCCCACAAGTGAACTGAGTATTTGAATTTGTGTGTCACAAACAAGGTTATGAAAAGGAATTTTTTTTCACAAACAACTTTTTGCCAAAAAAGTATAATGCTTGGTCAAACCGAACACAAGTTAAAAATTTAAAACTTTGAGCATGAAAGCGACTTAGCTGGTTAATGTGTTCGGCATTGATGACGCGGTCCGAGCTTGATGCGGGACAAGGTTCCATCCCCCAAGCCGGTCTCGAGGTGGCGGAGCGAAGAGCTCGGCACTCCGAAGTGGTGTCATACCATGACCAATGCAGGCCGGCAGAGTGACGCCGAAGTCCCCGGCGTGGGTTAATGAGGTGTTGATGAAGCCCCCCGTCCAGCCGAGGTGACGTGGTAAGTCAGTACGCCGAGTTGACGATACTGCCCGACCCGGATCATTTTCCTGTGCATAAAAAATAGTGCAAACCGGAGATAATAGTAATAATAATAATTAAAAAAATCATTGCATAATATATAATTTATGCAAAGTGAGTAATAAAAGAAAAATATGGCCTGCGCGCCGAACACTCGATGAGGTAGAGCTTTCTCGGCGGTGCCGAAGTCCCCGAGGCTACCGAACACGTCGGTATGGCAACACGACCAACAAGGTGATCACACGAGCCGATTTATGCCGATTGGGACGACGGCGTCGGCTTGCCGAAGAGATCACGTGACGCAGTCGAAGTCCATTACTTCACAGGTCGGTCCGAGTTCCGGACGCGGCGTTCGCCGGACTATGTACGAAAACTGACCGAACCACCATGCGACCGTCGTTAGTGCGGCCACCATTCGATAGACCTGTGTACAGATGATGGAACAAACCAGAGTAATAATTTCTTGGGAAAAATAAACCCAAACAAGCAGAAATTACTAGGATTAATAGCACCTGGTTTATTTGTTGTAGCAATCCGAAGAAAGGTAACTCCCAAAATTGGGACTCGATCCGCACACCCATTGCCTGACGGGCGATAAAGCGATGGCATGGCGACGCTGGCAAAGGTCCGCTTGCCGAGGCAAAGCCCTCGGTCCAGCCAACGTGACTAGGCGGGTCGGCTAGTGACGCCGATGTCTCCGGAGTAGGTTGATGAAGAGGTGGCGGAGCCCCCGGTCCAGCCGAGATGTCGAAGCCTCGATGTCAGCCGATGAGTCGAAGTAGGCCGGCGTGATGGACATCGGCTTGAAAAAGCAACAGTGTGGCCCTGCCGATGCCGGTCGTGACGTGGTCAATGCCGGCTTGATGAAGTGACCGTGCGGCGATGCCGGTGTGCCCGCTCCGTGTAATCCGTGGGGCGGCGATATTGGTGATGATTTATCCTTCGCGATGCCAAACTCTTGTTCGGCTTGCCGAGATGATGATCCGAAGAAGTTGAGCTCGGCTCAATAAAGTGACAACGTGTCTAGCGCAGGTCGGCAGCCGTAGAACAACGTTGTCGGCTGGTTTGACACCAGCACGATGGTGAAGATCATATTCGAAAAGACTTCAAAATTAGCGGGATGTGTTTGGGAACAAAACACAATACCACATACAAAACTTCCTTCAAAAATGATGTCCGAAATCCCGTTCATAAAAAAGATGAATTCGGGTCGGATTCATCCTCGTGCAGAAAACAGATCCAAAAAGTGATGCACTAATCGGAAGGTTCCCAGAGTTTGGATGGTCGGATCGAGCTGAAATTTTGAGGGGTGGTAGATATAGGAATTCCGCAGCTAATCAACGGTTGGATTTTCCAAAGGACGTCCGAACTAGAAGCTGGACACCACGCCCTAAACTCGTCCAGATTCCCGTCCAGTTTTGACAGGGCTCCGGTATATCGCGGATTGCCAGAGATTCCTCCATCGGAACTCGACGAAACTTTCCAGGGTTGTTGTAGACTCAATTCCGCACAATTCCACCGAAGCAATCGTTAAAACGACACTTGAGGAGGCGGTGGCGACGGATACAAGTTCGCTGTCCAAAAAACAGCACGGTCGCCCGAGGGCAATCTTGACGTTGAGCCCCCGGGCTCCCTGGATGATTCCTCCATGATCTTAATAGAGATCAGAGTTGATGCTGATGAAGGCCCTCATCCGAACATGACGATCGGAGGTAGGGCGCAGTCCTCGGTCCAGCCAAGGTGACCAGCCGAGCCGGTGACGAAGAAGCCGACGTCGCACTTGATGTGCAGTCGAGCGTTGATCCTTTTGCCGATCACACAGCGGAACTCTCAATGAAAGCACCAATGTCGGTGTCAAAACCGGCGGATCTCGGGTAGGGGGTCCCGAACTGTGCGTCTAAGGCTAATGGTAACAGGAGGCGGGGGACACAATGTTTACCCAGGTTCGGGCCCTCTCTATGGAGGTAATACCCTACTTCCTGCTTGATTGATCTTGATGATATGAGTATTACAAGAGTTGATCTACCACGAGATCGTAGAGGCTAAACCCTAGAAGCTAGCCTATGGTATGATTGTTGTTATATCCATCGACTAGCCTGGCCTCGGTTTATATAATGCACTAGAGGCCTAGGATAACAAGAGTCCTAGCCAAATACGCTGGTGGGGAGGAGTCCTTGTCTTGATCACCAAGTCTTGTGGAATCTTCCTTGTATGCGGCAGCTGTCCGAACTGGCCCATGAGTATACGGCCATGGGGGTCCTCGGCCCAATCTAACAGATCGGGAGATGACGTGGTGAGTACCCCCTAGTCCAGGACACCGTCACCGGTCGCGCTCGCTGGCGGCCGTGGGGGCGATGGAGAATGCGGGCGGCGCGGGGGCCCGACGCGGTGGTGATGCGGGCTCCTCTTTCACACCGCGGCGGCGGCGGCCCAAGGACGAGCCAGCCTCGCAGTCGTGCTTCCCCTTGCGGCCGGTGTCCAGAGCCCCATGGCTGCAAGGCGGCCACCCGACAAGATCGAGGATGGGAAGAGGCTAGGGTTTGGGGCGTGTCGGGTTTCGAGGAGGCAGCACGGGCTGGAGTGGGGAGTCTGGACGACGACCGGTCCACGGCTTCCTCATTTAAGAGGGACGGCGACCGTTCGCCTGCGCGGATGATAGGTGGGGCCGACCGCGCATGCGCATTAATGTCGGGGGATGGGAGGTAGGTGGCCGCCTGTCACGCGGCCCCGAAGCGGACGAGCGACGCGTCCGTTTGCTGTCCGCCGCGACCCAAACCCGACGCATGTTTGCGCTCGAAATGGGTCGGCCCGGGCACAAAACGGATCAGATAAGTCCAGGCCGTCGCGTGCTGGGCCGTCTGGTTTGTTCCTTTTACCCAAATGGATGGGGCCGAACGGGATGGGGTCACGCGGTGGAGTTGGCCTGAAGACATCGGATTCGGATCCACGCGCGGTGGCGCCGTTGGTGGCGCCGACGAACAGTGCGTGGGCGCTGCAACAGTGGTGGTGGTGCCGGGGACGGCGTCTCCTCTTCGGTGGACGCCGTATGTAGGTGGTGGGACTGGAGTGAGTAAATTGCAGAGAAGTACCACAATTGGGGCATTGGAAGCAGATTGGTACCAAGATTGGTAATTTTTACGTGTCAGTACCAAGATTGGGGCTAGCCGTTGCAAAAAAGACTAAAAGCTCGTTTTGTACTTATTGACACTAAAGCTGACCGATTGGGCCCGCCCGTCAGGCGCCACGCTGGCCAGTGCGCGCGTCGCCTGCGCTGGCTGCGCGCTGACTCGGACGAGGCCGGCTCGGCCCGTTTATGTGCGACCGAGCCAGACCCCGACCCCGACCGCGCTCGCTTCTTCTTTCTTTCTTCCTGCTCTCTGCCTCGCCGTCGCCTGCGCCCGCCACCGCCGGCCGCCACAGCACGCCGCCGCAGCCATGGTTCTGGAGGACGAGAGCAGCGACGACAACTCAAGCCTCCCGTACATGCACTCCGAAACCTCCACCGATGGGCTGAACCAGGTAAGTTACTCCATTGGAGCTAGGGTTAGGGTTAGGTTTAGGAAATTTGGGGATTTTTGTGTGTAGGTGGTCTTTGTTGTTAGGATTTCGTTTGATTTGATTTGTCCTCGTCCTCTGCACATGATGGTAACTTGGATTTTGCTTGGGCAGGTGCCTTTCTCTCTTGAGGACCCGGATTACAAGGGTCTTGAGCTAGATCTGATAGTGTTGTGCGAGAAGCATGGGAAGCCATCAGAGAGGCTTGTTGCGTTTGAAGGAACAATGACTGGGAGAAGGTTCTTAGCATGTGCAGAGCCGGTAATTTTCTTGCCTTGGTGATTAAGCACTGGATGTGTTCATTGAAGTGGCAGAGTCTTGTTTGCCACCTGTGATTCAGTTATGTGCATGCTAAATTTGTTAGGAATGATCATTATTAAGTTCAGTGGAATGCATTTCTGCTAAAATATATGCTCCTGTTGTGTGCACATGCTATTTATTTACACTTCTTTCCAAATGCAGTGTTGCTCAATATTAAGTTCAGTGGAGCCAGTTAGTAACAATTGCTTACTGCTGACAGTAGGTAGTCTCATTAGCTAGTTTGTTGCTGCAGGCTAGTGTAGTGTATTTAGGTGGGCAAAGTAGTTCACATTGTGTTGCTTATTACTGTTAGGATTTCATTATATTAATGGTCAATTCTTAGCAACTGCTGTTGCTTAGCACATGGCTGCTTAGCAACTTCTAAGTTGAATGGAGTGTTACTCTGGTGCCTGGTAAATATATGAGTTGATCATCCATTGTAGGATTACATTAATTTATTTTACAATGTGGTCCTGTTGCTTAGCAAATGGCTGTGCAAATCCAGTTAATGTCAGTGCCAACATTAGGTACTGCCATGAACTAACTGTTGCTTAGTACTCTTAGTAGTTGTATTGTACTAAATTTTGCCCTTCTAATTTTTCCAGGAAGGTCAGAATTGTGGGTTTGTTCAGTGGGTTGATGAGCAGTGGCCCCCAACAATGGAGAATGCATTGATGAAGCTTTGGTCAATGGTTGAAGAGAGCAAGTCTGCTAGGGTGAATGATAATCTTCAAAGTGCTCTAACTATTCATCAGTTGACAGAAGAAAAGAACAAGCTGGATCCAGCCTATGACAAGTTAGTGAAAGATGTGCATCAACTTGTGGACTTTCAGCAGGATAGGGTTGTGGATTTCAGTTATCTGCAGTCTGCTGTCACATATCAGCACCAATGCAGAGCTGAATTGGTGGCTGGTATGAATGCAGAAATGGCAAAGAAAGATGCAGCTGCCCAGAAGCTTCAACAAAAGTATGAACTCCTGTGCAACCTGACAAGTGCTCAAGCAACTGTCATCCAAAACTTGAAGTTGAAGAATATGAAAGAGAAGGAATTGTTGAGTGAGGGTAGGATGAATTTGGAGTTGAAGAATGCAGAGTTCACAAAGTTTGAGGAGAAGCTCACCCAAGAGAAGCTAGAGTTGAAGCTCCAGGTTGCTGATCTGTTGAAGCTCAAGGAAAACCATAATGAAGAGAAGCAGATGCAAGAGTTTAAGATTACTGAGCTCATCAAGGCAGAGGAGAAGCTGAAGGAGAAGATCAAGGGGATCCAGGCCATCTTGCAGAACTGAACAAGATGACTTGAGATTAATGGGCATTGCAGACCTTTTGGGAATGATGGTTGTGCAATGACCTAGTAACTTAGAATTATGGTTGTGTAATGTATGGTTCTAGTACTAATTGTGAACTCTGGTTGTAACTCTAGTAGTTATGCTATTCATCCTTTTGTGAGAAAAGGATGGATTGTGCATTTGAACTCCACTATGTAATGTGATCAATGTGAACAATGGATGTGTATTCTATAATGTGTTGAACTCCAGTGTTACTTATGTTATAGTGATGCTTAAATGCTTAACTGCATTTGCAAAAGTAATGCTTATGTTATATTGATGGTTTAAATGCATTTGCAAAAGGAATAGTTACATATGTTATGTTACAGTGATGCTTTAGGTGGTTCCGTTGACCCCGAGCCACCCTAGACCCTAGTTGAATGCTTTAGGTGGTTCCGTCGACCCCGAGCCACCAAAACCCTAGTTGATGCCTTTATGTGGTTCCGTCGACCCCGAGCCACCCTAGACCCTAGTTGATGCCTTTAGGTGTTT
>NC_057799.1:539783772-539790842 GCF_018294505.1 Triticum aestivum
CTCTCTTCACTTTAAATGCAGGTGGGTCAATGTCTGGACCAGGGGTCCTTGTCCAGTCATGCTCACCAGGAACTGGATAGATCATTGGTTCATAAGCTGCCAGATAAATTTCTTTCTTGAAGAACTTGCTGACATAATCCTCTGGTTTTCTTTTGGCCTTGTTTATTGCTGAGATGGCATGGTTACATGGGATGCCACTTAGGTCCCATTTTCTGCACCCACATGTGTGCATTTGCAAGTTAACAGCATGGGTTTGCTGCCCACTTGTAACTTGCCACAAGTCCACACCAGCTTGAATTGGTTTGCAATATTTGGCCCTCTCCTTCTCAACCTCTAGCTTCTCACTATAATGGGGTGTTATGTCCCATCTAGCTTTCTTTCCACTCTCCCTATTCCTATGCCACCTCACCATCTGCTTATCCTTTATTCCATCACACATTGTCCTAATTGGTTTCTTCCTAACATCTAGGACATACTTGTTGAACACCTTAGATAAATTGTTAACTACAAGGTCAGTCTTGCAGTTTGTGTCAAATGCATGCCTTGCCCATGTTTTCTTGGGTATTTGACAAAGCCACTCCCAAGCTTGCTCACACTCAGCTCTAAGGTCATTCATTGCAATGTTAAATTTGTGTTCACTATATGCATAGGCAACATTATCCATACACTTTTTCAGATCTTCCCCCCTAAACCCAGCATTTTGGAAGTTTGCATAGATATGCCTAAGGCAGAACCTTTGGTTGCACTTAGGAAAGACAGCATTCACTGCATTTAGTAGGCCCTGGGACACACAATTAAACTAGCTAAGCTACTATCTAGCACAAAACAACCATATAGGAACAATGACATAAGATGCAAGCACATACCTTTTGTCTATCTGACATTATTGTATATGGACCAAACCTTCCCACTTCTCCTCCTAGGCAGATTTTAAGTTGGTGTAGAAACCAACACCAGTTAGGTGTGTCCTCTTGCCCAACAATACCAAATGCTAGTGGGTATATATTGTTGTTGCCATCTCTACCAGTGGCAGCAAGTAGTTGAGCACCAGTAGTTAACTTAATGAAGCACCCATCAACACCTGAGCAAGCAAATTCAGTATTAAAAACATTCAAATGCATTTCTAGATGAAACAATATGTAACTAATGCACAAGGTGAACAAACTAACCAATGAATGGTCTGCACCCCTTGAGAAACCCCTCCCTTGCTCCATTGATGCAATAGAACATAGCATGGAATCTTGGACCTGGATGGGGGATTTTTTCAGTGGGTGTTGGAGTTACAGTAGTGACTACTACTCTACTCCCAGGGTTTGTATCCATCACTGTCTGAGCATAGTCTTTCAACCTAGGGTATTGCTTCTTGTGGTCTCCTAGCACAGCATCAATAGCTAGGTTCTTTGCCCTATATGCCATTGACTTGGGCACATCCACACCATACTTCTCCATGCAGGCATCAATCAAAGTCTGAATGCCAGTTGTTAGATCAGATCTGAACAGTGACTCATACTTCTGTGCAAGCCACTTGGCACTTACCCTTGTTGTCTCTGTACTAATAGGGCAAGTGTGCTTAATTCTCATCTTCTTAATTACAAAAGTAGTTTCACCTTTTATAACTGCTGCCACCATAAAGAAGTTGCAATGTTTTTGGTTGCATTCTACAATTATTCTTTGATCTGAGTTCCTATGATATTTGAAGTTTCTGCCTTGAGTGATGTGTAAGTTCAACAATTCCTCTCTAAATTGATGTTGATCCTTGAAACACATCTGTAGACATAATTGCTCATGTGGTGCCTCCATTTTCTCATTGTACCATTTTCTAGGAGGCCTCTGCTTTGCCCTGCTCTTCCTTTTCTTTGGCAGCACAAATGCCAATGGCTCATAACCATCATCATCAGCCTCCTTCAACAATCCTTTCTCTTCTTCATCAGATGAAGGTTGAAAATCAGGTTCCTCCTCTTGAACTACACTTGAATGTGTCCTTGTTGTAGGCCCTTTCCTAACTGGAAGCTTCTGTTTCTTCTTCTTCTTCTCTTCATGTACAATTACAGTTTCTTCATCCTGTGAAACAACCTTGTCATCTTCATCCATTTCAAAAGGTTCCTCAACCTCTGTGTCACCAGAGTAATGCACCATTTCTTCCTCCTCAGATTCTTCATCATCTGTTTCTTCCTCTTCTACTTCATCATACTCTCTCTGTTTCTTTCCCTCATCCATCTCTATGTCATCAGCATCACCCATATAAAAAGGGTTTACATCACTGTCATCTTCACCTTCACAATCAGAACCACCACTGCCATCATATCCCTCTTCTTCTTCTATTTCCAAAACAGCTTTCAGTTTTCCTTTTACATTCTTGCTCTCTTGTGTGCAAACACCAGTACCATGAGCTACTAAACTGCAGCTGCTACTCTGACTTTCAAAGGCAACTCCTTCATCAACAGCATAAATGGGTGGCTCACTGAGATCATATAACACAGGCTCTTCATACACAACAGTGGATAATTCTTGCCTCTGAAACTTGCTGCAAGGTGGTGGACATGCCCTCACTAGCAAATTTAAAACCTTACACTCCTCAACCTGCCTCTTTACTAGTTGCAACTCAGCATTACTCTCTACCATCTCCAATCCTTTCTCCCCTAAATCTGGATTCTCAATGTGAAACAGCAGATCATATTCACTAAATCCTTGGGTTTCCATCACTGCAATCATATTCAGGTATGTTACATCTGAACTGCAGAGCTTCAGCTCTAACATTTCTGAAGCATCAAAAAAGAACCTAACATCCAAAATGTCATCATACAAACTGCAAAATGAAATAACAGACAAAATTGGTTAATAAACAATTTTACTTAACATATTGTCTAGCATATAAACAAAGATTTGTTTCAGTTAACATATAAACAGAGTTTTGTTTAAGTTAACATATACACAAGTTAACAAATAAACAGAGCTTTGTTTAAGTTAACATATAAGCAAAGCTTTTATTTACCCTAGCTAGGTAACACCTAATGCTGCTCTGACAATTTGGACTAAGAAATAACAATGTAATCCACTGATGCTGCTCTGCTCTGCTCCAGTTAGGTAACACATAATGCTACTCTGCTCTAGTTAGGACTCATGTAATCCACTATACTACTCTGCTCTAGTTAGGCCTAGCAATTAGAGTGCTAAACATGCAGGCAGTAAACTCTAACCCTAATCCCCAATTTCAGTGAGCAAGAATGGAGCAAGAATGGAACAGTGGAGCACTTACAGAACACCACCGAAGCCATGAGTCTAGTGATGGGCGGTGCTAGGGTTGTCCACCCAAATTCGCGCCATCCACAGCCTCTGCTCCATCGACAACGCCGGCTCCGCAAAATCTTCCTCCGCGCTACTGTACTCCGAGCCGGAGTAGCCGCCACTGCCATCGAAGCGGGGGAGGTCGCCGCCGCTCGCATCGCCCAGGCCATCGCCGCCTGCCGGAGTCGCCGAGGCCATCGTCGCCTAGGGCACAGCAGCCGCGGGGGAGAGAAGGGCACAGCAGCCGCGGGGGAGAGGAGGGCACAGCGGCCGCAGGGAAGAGGAGGGCACAGCAGCCGCGGGGGAGAGGAGGGAGGTGACAGCGCCTAAGCAGTTCGATCGATGGCTACGGCGGCGTGGTGCGGCGGCGGCGGGGCGGGCGGGGAGGCAGCCGCCGGCGAGGTGCGAGGAAAAGGACAGGGCAGAGCGGGGTCGGGGTCGGGGTCTGGCTCGGTCGCACCAACGGGCCGAGCCGGCCTCGTCCGAGTCAGCGCGCAGCCAGCGCAGGCGACGCGCGCACTGGCCAGCGTGGCGCCTGACGGGCGGGCCCAATCGGTCAGCTTTAGTGTCAATACGTACAAAACGAGCTTTTAGTCTTTTTTGCAACGGCTAGCCCCAATCTTGATTCTGACACGTAAAAATTATCAATCTTGATATCAATCTGTTTCCAATGCCCCAATTGTGATACTTGTGTGCAATTTACTCGACTGGAGTTCACCTACGCGACTGGCGTGCGACGACGGTGGACGTGGTCGGAGCACGAGCCGTGGACACTGTTGAAGGTCACGTGAAGGCATGGCCTCGTATGGTGTGTGACTGTGTAGCTGAGATCTGTACCATGGTAGTAGTACTAGACGGTACTCTAAAAAAAAGTAGTAGTAGTACTAGACGGAGCAGGTACGCAGTAAAGTTCAACGTGACCCTACAAAAGCGACAGTCCTGTGAAGCGGTGCCCAGAAACCATTTTTAAGATATATTTTGTCTAATAGTTTTTTCCTATATAGTTGTACAAATGCATTAATAATTGGTCCGCAATATCTCGGGATTTTTTTTAATATTTTGGATTGCTTATCACATGTGCCACGTGGTATATCTCACGAACGTTCACTATAAGGGTTGGCATTTGTAAACGTTTTAGAGCATCTCTAGCAGACCCGTATATCCCACGAAACTGTAAAATAACCGCCGGTTTTCAGTTTCGTTGAAATAGTAGCCCGAACAAACCCCTTGTACACCTTCGACCTGTAATTTTTTTAGGGATGCGCTAGACCTGTAAATTTTTTTAAGGGGTGCGGTAAAAAACTCCTCCCAATCCGCAAAACCACAGTTTTCGCGTCCGCTTCTACCGTGCCCTTGCCCTGTGTCGGGAAAAAGCAGTTGGCCGCGGGAACCCAACTGCCATGGAAGCTTCCGCGTCTGCCGTCCGCGTCCGCCGTCTGCGCCGCCCCGAACATCCCTGGACGCCGGCCGCCCGTCCGCGCCGCCAGCCGCCCGCCCCGGTCGTCCACCCCGGCCGCGTCTCTCGCTACGGCTGCGGCAACGGAGGAGCTAGCTAGCTAGCTCGCTTCTGGATGGATTCGAGCTGAGCTAGCTAGCAGCTCGCTCCTCTGGATCGATTCGAGCTGAGCTTGCTAGAATCGATCCAGAACTAGCTAGCTAGCTAGCTCTGGCTACCCCGGCGGAGGAGCGAGCTAGCTAGCTCCTGCATTGGCCGCTTCGTGCGCTTCGTATTTGGTCGCCTGTGGCTCCGTTTTTAGCCGCTTCGTGCGTTATCCGTCGGTTTCGCGGGAGCAAGCTAGCTGATCATGGACACAGATGAGAGGAAGAAGACGTGGGGAAAGAATATAAACGAATATTCGGTTTTACAGTTTAAGTTTGAGGGGTCTGTTCTACCACAGCTAAAACCGACCCTTAAAACGCGTTTTCCCCGAACTGTAAACGCCTTATAAGGGTCCCCGTTATAAGGGGTCTGCTAGAGATGCTCTTAGATGGCAAATTTAGTTGTATGGGGTTGACGGTTTAAAACGCATGATATTTTCTGAAAAGAAGGGAAAATTTTGCGGTGGAAAACGACATGATTTCCCATCTCCTACAAGGTAATTTGCCACAAAAGACATTCGCTTGTTATACCCCTCCCAATTGACGTTTGCAAATTATCATTTCTGTAATGAATATGTTCATTTTGTGTGCTTAAGAACCAAGTGTGTGGATGTATAAGGGCAAATATTACAATCACTCCACATATTTCGAAAGCGTTCTTGTAAGCCCGGGGTCAAATGCTCCTGCTATGAATAGTAAAAAAAAAATTACGTCAGTTGTGACGTTGGTCACTAACATGTGCTCCGTCAGAACTCTGCTTCCTTCGTTGCTTGGGGTCTGCGTACCGGCGCGTTCACGCCAGCTGACACGGAGGGGACGAGCCATTTTCATAGGACACTGCCCATCCTTGTAATCATACCCGGGCTCGCTATTTCCATGCAGGCACAGCGAGGCGTCTAGTTTCTCCGATCTTGGCAGGGGCAGGGCACGTGCATTCAGTGTGTTGGAGCCGTAGATGCCACTGGCAGTGGCAAGCAAAGCTGGCACGACTCGGCCAGAATGCAACGGCCCGGGGTCGGGGTGGGTGAGGAGATTAAACGCGGAACACGTACGTAGTTACGGCGACGCCGATGCTGTCACAGCTTTCGTTCTCCGTTTTCCTGCAAGAACCCTTCCAACCAGAGATGGCGTAATCCTTCTTCTTCTGAAGCAGCAACGCAAAAGATCGATCACATCAGACGGTTGGGCTGGAGGCAGGTGGTGCGTGCGGGCAGGCCGAACGAGCTCGGAGGCGCACACGAGCCACGAGCGCGCACAGTGAACGTCGCGGAGGGTTGGGAGTTGGGAATTTTCTAGCGACACCCCAGGGACATGACAGTATGATCAGCTTAAATTCGATCATGTCGTCCCGGCTGTCCCCGTCCCTAGCTTGAGCTTGAGGAGACCCCTGCCCTAATAAGCATGACACTGACACGTGCAGAGTAGGCATCCCCATCATTTCAGCCTCAACTTTCATGTGTTTTTTCAAGTTCCAGACCGCAAATTCAATGAACTCTTATCCGAAGAAAAGAATCGAACCCGGTCGGTCCACCCTGGCCGGGCCGCGACCGCATTGAAACCCAACCAACGGTACGTTAATCAAAGCAAGCTAGCTGCCCAACATTACATGGATCAAGTTAGAGTGACCGAAAATGACACGGCCGAGAGTGCGGCGTCAAGGGCCGTTACAGCGTTTCTATCTATCTATCCTACGTGATGCGTGGGTGCAATGCGTGACAGCGGCACGGCAACAGGTGGCTGAAAGCGTCTGAAAGTCGGTTCTGAACCAGGCCGGAGACCACTCAACAACCCAGCATTTTAGCTGCCAGTGACGGCTGTGGAAACTAGGAGCTGACTACAGTCGGGTATGGATGGATGCAAGATGGCCGTCGCGTGCCTGAAGCTGCACGCATGCATATGTGCGGTATGCCTGCATTGGTTAACAACTTCATTCCACAAGCGTGCTAGACTGCTAGCAATTGCTATATTTTTTTTTTACAGAGGGAGTAGCAATTATATTCAAACAATAATATTATATTCCAGTAATAAGCTTGTGCACGTTCCGTACATGCTACTAGAGTTTGAGGATTGCAAGTATCAACATCGGGGGTGTAGCTCATATGGTAGAGCGCTCGCTTCGCATGCGAGAGGCACGGGGTTCGATTCCCCGCACCTCCAGTTTTTTTCTTATCAAAGTCCGCCACCGG
>NC_057799.1:539791111-539815667 GCF_018294505.1 Triticum aestivum
CCCATCCACCTCAGGCACGACCACGACCGTTAATTCCCCAATCTACGGCTCAAGAGGCCCCCGCAACGACGCTAGCGGCACCATCTCCTCGCGCAAGAAAGAAAGCCCACACGAAGAAAAGTGACCGAGGAAAACCACCGGGACTAACGGAGAGGGGGAGGGGAAGAGGGGAACTGGGAAGGGCGAAGCTGCCGCCGCCCATGGATCGGGAGCTGGAGGAGGCGAACTGCAAGTTCGCGTGGCTCAAGCTCGCCTGCGCGGAGTACGAGCTCGACTCCTGCGCCACCCTGCTCTCCGAGCTCAAGGTACCCATCCACCCACGCACGGCTCGACTTCGTCCCCGCCTTTTTCCCCCGTGGTGACCAGGAAGGGGGTTAGGTACATTGACGCGTTTATCCGCTGGATACGCGATGTTGCCGAAATTCGGGGTATTACGGTGGATGCGCAGGGTTTACTTGGAGAATTTGTCTGTATTTGGGTGTTCCGCGGCGCGAAGGATGGGGTTTATGAGCGGTTTTGGGGGATCCCTTCGGGATTTATTTATTTATTTTCGAGGATCATTTCGACCTGGGTTTGATCAGTTCTGGGAGTTGGATGGAGGAGTCGGGAATTCGGGATGCGCTTCCGGTAGGTTCCTGAAATTTCCCAACTGTACTGCTACTGTCTAGGGTTTGATGTGACTTGCTGGAAACGAAGGGAGGAGTTGGGGCGAGGGTTTGCAGTTCTGGAGGTGTGCAGCTCCAGTTCCACAATGACAATGTACTGATGTAGGTGCTGGTTTTGGTGCTTCACAGCAGGATGAAGTGGTGTGCTTATTGAATTTTCAGGGTTTCACTTAAATTCAACGTTTATCATCAGGTGACATGTCTCTTCATTTCGTTGATTTCAGGTTCTCCTCACAAAGTTTCCTAGCATGCCACCATCATTTGAGAGGACACCTAATGCAGTTGCGGAGCTGAGACTCGCAAGTAAGCACATTCTTGTGGGAAAAAGTGTACTGTGGCCTTTATCTCTTGAACCATTTTTTACTTTCATCAGTAAAGGTGGGATTCTGAACAAATTTTAAGAGAAATGCTCCTATACAAAGGAACCTAAAAAAATGCATATGTAGCTGAAGGTCCTTTGTGAAATGCTCTTTTAAGGTATGTATGGAGCTCTGTATGTATGTTCACTAGTCATGTACTACAAGTCTACAACTGCAATTCTACAAGGCATTCTCCTGAAGACAATATTGTTGTTACTCATAAATGTTCTTTGCACCATTCGAGAAACCCCTGTTCACGTTTTCCTTGATGCTACATTTTTGAATTGCAATATACCATTTTGCAAGTGTGGAGTAGACTAACTGTCCTACTCTTAAGACTGTTGCCTACATTTTTGCGTTGCAATTTACCATTTCATCAAAAACTGCAATTCTGGAAAGCATTTTTTTATGCTACATCATCAACTCCTCCTAAGAGAAATGCAAAATGTATTCTGAACCAATTTAGGAGAAATGCTCCTGTAAAATGGAACCCAAAATTCTGCATATGGAGTTTCATCCAATTTGAGATGTGCTATGTAGTTGAAGGTGTTTCGTGGAATACTCTTCTAAGGATACATGTACGGAGCTCTGTATGTATGTTCGCTAGTCATGGACTACAACTGCAATTCTGCAAAGCATTCTCCTGGAGAGAATATTGTTATCACTTATAAATGTTCTTTACACCATTTGGGAAAGCCCTGTTCACTACATTTTTTAATTGCAATCTACCATTTTGCAAGTGTGTAGTAGACTAACTGTCCTACTGTAAGACTGCTGGCTACATTTTTGCATTGCAATTTACCATTTCATCTAAAAACTACAAGTCTGGAAAGCATTTTTATGCTATGGCATCAACTCTAAGAATGCTGGCTACACTTCTGCATTGCAGTTTACCATTTTGCAATCTACATTTTTGTATAAATTAGTTGGGGTGACTGATCGTGAAACTTTCAGGGGCCATATACGAGTTTGCTGTTATCTTCAGCATCAGAGTTAAGGACCAAGATGCATTTGAGAGGAACTTCTTCCAATTAAAAGTTTTCTACATGGATACAAGGTTTGTTTTCTACCTAAGCACATTTTGGTCCTACATACTGCATAGATTCATCCTATGTAGTCATGCACATAAATTATCTTCCTAGCTTATTTTTCTTGTGCCAACACGCTTATGTTTTTCCTAAAAAACAATTGACATTTCAAACATCTAGATCGTGGACATGCACTTCCTTGATACAATCTATTTGATTCTGGTGGAAGTTATGTGTTGTGACCATTAACCTTTGGTTTAATCACTATTCAGTACCTTGGCATTCTATTCCTCACAGCACCTGTGAGGAATGGCAGGTGCCAGCAGTCAGCACATGGTCTCATTGTTTGTCATTTGTCAAGTCGACATTGTTGAGGAATAAGGATACGTTTATGAATTGTCTTAATCTGTGCGACCTCCTGGATTTTTAGCAGCACAATTATCTTGTGGCTAAAAGATGCCGCTGAACATTTCCACATTAGATATTCTATCCTGGAGCACTGTATTTCTGAACTTATGTTTGCCGAGTGCTATTCATATTGTGTTTGCTTTTGTGATTGTTCATCAGAGGCATACTCCCACCATCACCAGAAGAATATCGAATTTTGGGACTTAATCTTATGAGACTGTTGGCTGAGAACAGAGTAGCTGAATTCCACACTGAGCTGGAACTTCTGCCCCCGAGAGCCCTTGACCATCCTTGCATCAAATACGCAGTGGAGCTTGAGCAATCCTTTATGGAAGGTACCTACAACCGATTAACCAATGGTCGGCAAGCTGTGCCACATGAGACATACCTCTACTTCATGGACCTTCTTGCTGAAACTATTAGGTGAATGAATTTACATTACGTTTTCTACGTGGCTCGTGTGGTGAAGTTCCTGATTATGTTCTCTACGTCTTCTTTTGCAGAGATGAGATAGCTGATTGCAGTGGTCAGGCATACGATCACTTGCCAGTGGATGATGCCAGAAAAATGCTGATGTTTTCCTCTGAGCAAAAGCTTCTGGAGCACATATCAGAGGTGACTATTAATTTCTCTTGTCCTCTGTCCTATCACCATGTTTTGATATGAATAATGTCATAGTGAACGATTGGCGTTTGAATAACTTAAAGGGTGGTAAAACACATCTTGTTAGAGGCATGGGTGCAACCACTAAGCTGCTACTCTACTGAAGAACCATATACTAATAGATTGTGTGATTGTTAACGCGACCACTTCCTGACTATACAAGTACTCCTTATGTTGGCAGATACAACATGAATGGGAGGTTCAGAATCATTCAGTCCTTTTTCACATGGCGAAGGTCCAACCCCGTGTCGGCATACAAGCGCATCAGATGATCAAGCGATCTCTTTGCTACGCCCGGGAGCTTGAGCGGGTAGTGTAATCTGCGAAACAGTGTGGATATTGTCCGACGAGCGGATGGTATAACTTGCAAAGCGAGGTGGATTTTGTCCCATGTACGTAGTCCGTCATGTAGTATTTTGTCCCATGGAACGATCAGTCTAGATGCTAGATAGTCATGTCTTGTGATATGCGTTTTCCTTGCTGAAATGGTTGAATTTCTGTTGAGAACACAGGCCGGGGACTGATTGACGATGCTAAAAACGATGAGATATGTTCAGTTCCAGTTGTGAAATTCATTTAAGTTCAGTTTAGTTGGATATGTTCAGTTCCAGTATCATGCTCCCTGTTGTGAAGTTCATTCAAGTTCAGTTCAGTTGGATGCTTTGATGGAAATTGGGAACTCAGCGTAGGATCATGTGAGCAGTTATGCTTGTTATCAAATCTATCTCCCATTTTAGTAAAGTGACGGCGCTATTGCTCAGCCAGTAGAACTACTTTGATACATTCAGGACATTTTACATAACCACCTCACTGACCCTCGAGAGCTTTAAATTTGTAGCTCAAATCACTATACAGAGACAACATGAATGGTCAGGGAACGAGCCAACAAACTCTGATGCAGCATTGCACTTTTGCTGCTTCAGCTACCCTCTCATGTGCCTGAAGGCAACTAACTGCTTTATTCCTTGTTGTGGATTAGCTTTAATCGACAGAGAGTAGAGAAAAAAGAATGGTTGGGCAAGAATCCGCGGGACTGTCATGAACCGGATCCCTGCATCGACTTGAGCAACTTCTTGAGCGTATCCACAATGCTTGAAAACGAAGGGCGCTGCCTTGGATCACTGAAAATAAGGCAAATTCGTGTTAATATTTTGTTTTAAACGTAGGCTGCACTAATGGATGCAGCCACTCGAAATTTTGATCAAGGTTGCTGTCAGGTCATGGGAGATTTGCTTACTCAGCCCAACATGATTCAACAAGAGCAGCTAGTTCTGGGATGGTATCTTTGGGGATTGGGAGCCTTCTGTTCTGGAATGCAACTGCTCCTACTACCTGTAAATATTGCTCTAGTGAAATCGCGAACATCGCATTTAATTTTCCTACACTATATAAGAGAACACAATAATGAGATGGAACGTTACTTGTGCTGGGCCTAGGCCGCCCCATGGTTGCTGCATAGTCAGGAGCTCCCATAAGATCACGCCGAAGCTGTACACGTCACATTTCTCGTTGGATGGCTCGCCACGGAGAAACTCTGGCGCCATCCATTCTGGCTGCAGTTTACCAGAATTTGATATTAAGAATCCAAAAAGATGCAATGGCAAGTTACTAACTGAGCAGGCTGTCATGCAAAGCTTACTGTTCCAGCGACTGATTTCGACGATATGAATGTGGTCGCCTTAAATCTGGACAAGCCAAAGTCACCTACCTGAAGTTGTATCAAGGATAGTAAATAAAGAGACAAAAACGGAACAGCCATATTCGATAGCGCTATTCTATTTGGGAAATGAACTCCAACTAACCTTTACAGACCAGTTCTTGTCCACCAACATGTTTGGTGTCTTCAGATCCCAATGTACGATAGGAGGGTTCAGGCAGTGGAGATAGTTGATGCCTTTTGCCTGCATTTCAGTCACAGCAGTGCTTCATATCACATTCAGGGAGACTAGTAACGTTTCAGGAGCATGCTTATCTGTAGAAGTTAGTATTGCAATACATACAACATCTAATGCCATGCGCAAACGCCGCCGTAAATCAAGTATTTCCCCACCGGAAGCTTTGCTGATGAGACGGAAGAGGCTCCCTCTGTTCACAGCATAAGGATTCAGCGATTCTGTTTGATGCAGGATATTGTCCGTGAAACTGACGGAGGGTTTACCTGGGCAAGTACTCGGTTACTATCGACAAATGCGGGCACTTTGTCACTGCGCCCATGAATAATACCACGTTTGGATGGCGAACTCGTTTCATGATAGAGATCTGCAAGGATTAACAATGTGCCAAGCTAAAGATAATGGGACAGATTGAGATCTATACTAACCATAAGTGAAGTTTTGATGCAAAAAAGAAACGGTGAAGCAACCTCTCTAAGGAATTCTTTGAGCTGAGCTTCGCCAACACCCTGGTCTGTAAGCACTTTTACTGCAACATCCTACATACCCAAAACTATAACCTCAATTTTATGATCTCTGCAAAGGATGCTTATCTCACTGCAAAGTAAAAAGGTCTCCATAGTGAAAAGTCTAAGGTACTTACAGAACCATGCCAGTCAGCTCGATAAACGGTACCAAACGAACCTGCGTTTCAGTAAAATGCGGTCAAATTCACATAACGTAGCAAGTTGATAAGAATACTGAAGCTAAGGAAGTACCAGCGCCTATGCGTTCCTTGAGCTCAAGCTCATCCCATGATATCTCAAGCCAATCCATGGCAAAAGATGACTCAGCGAGCAGGTGTTTTGGCAGTGTAAGACCAGGGATGTTCTCCTTATTGACATCCTCGGTGCCGACCTCCATCGCCTTCAATTGCCTTGACACTTGAAACACTGACATGTTGTTGCAGTTGTCATTCTGCATGACCTGACCGCATTTCAGCACCACACCCTCTTTGGTGTCTGCCTGAACAGAGTTCTTGTTCCCGGCAACTGCTATAGTACACGGTCAATCAGCATGTGCATTTGCATGGCCTAGATATCTGATATCTATGAGCTATTATACTGTTGTAGATTGTACCTGAATATTGAGAATCTGAGAACATCGAGTTGCAACGATCATCAGCTATCGCACGATTCCAAGCTGTAACTGGTGCCGCATAGTTTTCCAAACTTGCGGTGCAAGAAGTCTTGAAAGGCGAAGACACAGAGGAGAGCAGCTGGCCGTTGATGGACGAGTCTGGGTTGCAGATGCTCCCTGGCACGACCACGAGGTCCACAACGTACTCCCTGAAGAAGCACCAGCAAAATTGCAAAGCAAACTGAGCATACTTCCTCGTCAATGTAAGCCATCATTAACACAGAATCATGGTAAAAACAGACTGCAGCTTCACTGCTTCAGCCTCTGCCCTGAAATATATATAGCTGAAAAAAACAAAGCAAACTGAGCATACTTCCCTGCTTCATACCTTGAATATCTTCTCTCGTTTTCAATTTTGACAAGGCAAGAGGACCGGTGAGGTGCAGAGCAGTACTTGCAGCCTTGCGCGATTCGGCACGGCAGGCCGATAAAATCTGCCAGAGCCTGCATCAGTTTGGAGAAGATGACTGGACTGAAAATAACCTGCTGGCCTAAAGTAACATAGCATGGATCGTAACGGTAAGTGAAGCAATGCCGGAGACCTTGAAGAGAATGGCGCGATGCCTGCAGAACCCGATGGACAGGCGGCCGATGGGGACGACGACGCTCTTCTGCTGCTTCCTCAGCCGCTTGCTGCCCGCCTTCCACCGCATGTACAGGTCTCCGTCCTCCGATCTCAATGCACCCCTTCAAAATACAACCATCAAATTCAGCTGAAATTTGTCTGCTCAGATTAAATTACTGGAAATTTTGATCAACAAAGCTCAAATTGTATGTAACGAATGGCATAACAGCATGGAGGTACAGACAGGAACGTGACCGGCCATGGCGGTCGTTTGATCCATGATATACAGTCTGGTACGTTTTATAAGACATAAAGTGGGCTCTGAAATTGGAGTGTTGTTCACATGTTCGTCGGTGCTCAGGTTCCGAGGTTCACGGACGAGCAGGTCGTCAACTTGCACGTCTACTGGTCTATCGAAGGTCAGTCACGGTCACACTCACACTCACAGGGAGCACGGGCACACACGCACGGGTGAGACTGCATGGACACGGACCAGGCTAACCTTTTCCTCGAAAGCAAATCAACTGGAAATCGATCAAGTGGTGAATCACGACGTACGCACCCCATGTGGTCGGAGACGAGCAGGGCGAGGCGGCGGACGAGGTCGAGCGTGGCGCCGAGCGCGCGGTGGAGGTCGAGCGCGCGCCGCTCCAGGTCGACCAGCACGGAGTCGCCGCACTTGTCCACGAGCACCACCTCCAGCGACGACTGGTCGCTGGCGTCCACCTCCCGCAGCGCCGCCAGCGTCGGCAGCCGGGGGCCCTCCCCCTCGTCGGCGTTGCACATCGCCCACAGGTGCGGGTCGATGCCCAGGATGTTGTAGAACCCGTGCGCGATCTTGTCCCCCCACGACAGGCACCCGTTCACCTGCACCCAAACATTGCTAGCTCAGTGAAAACATAATTTATCTAAAAAAATTCGGGCGCATCCAGTCAATATATAGCCATGTCGCTTAGAAAAGTTCTAATCCGGCCAATGATGAAGCTGAAGGTTGCACGCCTTGATTGGCATCAAGTTGCAATTTTCAATGCGCATAGATATAGCATCAGACATGATAAACAAATCAACGGAGAAGAGAGACGTACTGCACGATTAATTTATCAGTTGGTACTTGTAATGATTAGCGTGATCCGCGAGACTATTACCCAGAGCCGGTAGGAGACGGCGGCGGCATCGGCGGGGACGTCGGCGTGCTGCTCCGCCGCCACATCGCCGGGGCCGAGGCGGCGTGGGAGGAGCTCGGGCGGGACGCCGGCGAGGAAGGCCTCGGAGGTGATGCGGATGGCGAGGGAGAGCTGCAGGTAGTAGCTCTCCCTGGAGCGGCGCACCCACGTGTCGTCCCTGGCGGCGGACGACGCCGGTGGCAGGGAGGAGCCCGTCGCTGCCGTGGACGTGGAGGCGGTCGCGGGCTCGGTGCCGGTGAAGGCGCTCCCGGCGCTCCAGTGCGCGGACGGCGGCGCGACGGGGGCGGGGAGGTCGTCGACGGGCTTGAGCCGCCCGTAGTCTGCGAGGAGTGGCAGCCGCGACTCGGCCTCGGACAGGTCGAAGGCGGTGTGAGGCGAAGGGGGAGGCGGCGGCAGCGGCGCGAGGCTGTGTAGGCGGCGACGGTGCGGCATGGCCGGAGCCCGGAGAGCGGAGCTAGACTTCTAGAGAGCTAAAGGCTATGCATGGGAGTTCGGCGGGCAGGTGTAGGTGGTTTTGGTCTCGAGCAGCTAGGATTCACGGTTGCCGGCCGGAGACAGCCACAGACAAGAGACAGAGGGAGGGAGGTTTGTCTGTGAAGCGTGACGGCGGTGTTGAAAAGCTTTCGGGGAGCGTGGGAAGAAGAGGAATGGCTGCAAAATACTGTAGCTCGCACTTTGCATGTTGGCCCTTGAGGTTTCCGTGGCCTTGTCCCTGCTCCCGCGCGCCCGTGGTCACCGGAATCACGAGGGTGCGCCAGCATAAAGGGCGCCGCCGGTGCACGTGTGTAGGGGGGCTCGTGGCCCCTCAGAGCGGCGCCGCGTGTGGCCGCGGAGACACCCGTCGGCCGCTGGGTCGTTGAGTGAGCGCGCGCCGGGGGCGGAGGACGAATCTGGCGCTGCGCGCCTTCACCCTATCCGCACAAGACCCGACTCCCCTCCCGGCAGGGACGCACGGCGGCGCCGCCCGACACCATGCACGGTGGAACTGCAATGGTGGCTGTACACTCCTAGGAGGAGTTGGTTCCGTGATAGTTGGATGCAGGGTTGACTAGAGATGATATAAGAGGGGGTCTAACTCTAATAAACCAAATTGTTATGGGCTGAACAAGGCAATGGTCATTTGGGACTTGCTTGAAAAGGACATGCATAGTTCTTGGAACAAAAAGATTGTCAAGCCTCGTGACCTAAGGTGATGTGTGGACAACCATTCTTAAAATTATAGTGCAAGTGGTCATAGAGCGGGCAATACCTCTTGGCATACACCCAAGGAAATTAAATTTTTTATTTATAAAAAAGTAAAAAAAGTTGAGAAGATTTTATGAATAAACTTGACTTTCTTTTGCACTAGTATATAATTTTTCGCCAACAAAACCCAACGTTGACTTCAGGGCGAAAGCTACAATTTTTTTTGTCAAAATAGTGTGAATAGTGTCTTGTACTCCCACAGCCCCAAAATAAGTGTCTTGAAAGTCAACGTTGGGACACTTATTTTGGGACGAAGGAAATATATAGCAATAAATTTTTTTTTGCTCTGTAGTCAACATGGAGTTTTTATTGGTGGAAATTTAAATAGTAATGCAAGAAAAATCAAGTTTATTCAAAAAAATCTTCTGAACTTTTTTCATATTTATTTTTTCAAATTCCTGGGTGTATATACACCCAGGAACCAAAATGTTGGTGCCCGTCATAGAGCCTGTTTCATGTTCTCACCAGTCAGCTCAAACACCAAAGTTTGTTAATTGGTTCTCCCACTGCATGTAGTTCTTAATCATCAAGCTAATGGAGGTTATCCACTCTAGACCTTTAAGATGGAATCTGAAGATGGTTCGACTTGTTCGGGAACCATTCGCAAAAATAGCAAGCAGAAAGGAAACCTTCGTACAAATTGAACTGTAAAAACGTTCTATATTTTGGTACGGAGGGAGTACATGTCAGGGCATGTGTTTCATTTTTAGGTACCACATCATCCAGTGAACAAAACTATTTGTCTTTGGGCGCTTTCTTGTGAATAGGAGCTTGGTAGGGTACACAGTCAGACATCTTTTGCTTTGCTTGTAAGCCATTAATCCTTAGGATAGATGATTGGATTTATCTTAGTTCTTATTGGAAGCGCTGCATTTGGGGCTTCAGCTTTTTCACTTTAATTTGTTGAGAGATCATATCCCAGTAATCATTATAGAAGTTTATCCGTTTCAGCATTATGGGCTATGATTCCCTGCTAATCATTCTGTAGTGTCGCAAGTTGCATCAATTTTCCATGAACGTTGATTTTTTAATTAGGAAAGAATTACTATTGCTTGATCTGGACACTTAATGCCCTCATTAAACAAGAGAGAGAAAATCAATAATTAATGGTCCATGCATGGTCCGTGTACTTTATTTATATGTGTTGTATACTTTTTTTAATATATTATTTTTGGCTATGTCAGGTCATAGTGGGGGAGTAACTTATACTAGTGTCATGCATATGACACTAGTCTAAATTACTACCTTCATAGTGCAAAGCAACATAGCAGTAGTGTCATAGAGGACTTCATTTATTAGGTTGTAGACTCATTTTATCTTGGGAAGCGCTATGTTACACTAACATATTATGTTACCACTTCTCATTGATTACATGCCACATAAGCAAAATTTTCTTGGAGTGCGCTATGTTACTAGCTAAGTTACTCCCACTATGACCAGCCTTAGGCATATACATGTACTAAGAAATGAGTTTGTGTGTACAGTATCTTAGGTATTTGTACAGACCTTGTCACGTGCTAATTCATATACCTAGTCACGTACTAATTTATATAGCTATAAAAATCGTATACCTAGTCACGTACTAATTCATACACATATAAAAATCGTATACGTAGCTAGTCATATACTAATTCATATAACTATAAAAATCGTATACCTAGTCACGTACTAACTTTTTTTTGGATATATCTCCAATATCATTTACGGCCTTACGGGGATGTCTCAAAATAATTTACATGCATTAAAAAATAGTGTATCATTTTTCGGTTATGTACCATTCAAAGTATATCAGTTTGGTGTATATCTTCAAAGCATGCATGTGTTAAAAAGGGTGTGCGGGTATGATATCTTAGGTCCATGTATGTACGAAAAATCGCATGTGGGTATTGGCATGCAACGCACATTCATAAAACTAAAAGGAATTGTGTGTGAGTATATGTACGTAGGAGAAAAAAATATCATGTGTGGGTATCAGCATGCATCATATATATTTCTAAAAGTAAGAAATAATTAGGATCACATTTTATATTATTTGGTCACCTTATTTTGAATAGAATTAGTCGCTAAAAAGCGTGACCCGGCCTTAATTTTTTAATTCTAGATACCTTAAAAAGTAAAGCTTCAGAAGAATGCATAATATACGTCGCAACAATACATACAAACATTTGCGACAATGTTTCGTATTATTTGGTCATATCAAATACCTTAAAAAAATCAGAGCGTATACATACCCTTTTTTTGGAAAGGAATCATTGCCAAGAGATTAGTAGTATATATTTTCTGGAAAGCAATCATTGCCTATTAAAAGTGATAGTGCATGTAAACAAAATTTAAAAAGGCATATGTCGTGGATTGTACATCATGCATCCTGAATATCACTTACTATAACGGGGCAACTAGGTGCCCAGACATCTAGGTGCCCCCACACAATTTACCTATATATATATATATACTTCCATCATGCGGTTAACAAGCTAGAACAATTTTATCTTTGGATAGTGGTATTGAACATTCATGTCGAACCGTTTTTTCTCCCGAAAAGGATGGTTTACCCAGGCCTTTGCATCAATCGATGCACACAACCAGAACAAGAAAACAACCAGTAAAAAGTACCAAACACCCAGTACATCACGCAAAATAGCAAGTAAAAAGATTTTGACAAAGCTCAAAACAACCAGGCACTAATAAGATATAGTGACTAAATCACATATTATTGGATCGTCTTTCAGACCGGTTGAATATACCCTGCGCAACCATCTTCAGTCGGTTGCTCCCAAAATTCATGAATGCACTATCCTCCATACAAAGTAGGGTAGACCATGTACGAATGAAGCTGGTGGCTTTATAGATGACCCGCAAGAAATTTTGAAATTTGCATTTTGTTAAACATAAGGTCATTATGACAATTCCATAATGCACAAAGTAAAGTACAAAGGCAGACACATATTTGTGCCTTAAGCAAGGAGGGAACTCCTCTCAACCCATTACTGAATATATTCACCATTGTTGAGTATATGTGTTATGTGCATATTGTATATTGGGCCTACCTCCTAGTTCCTTATATAGTTGAGGTCTGTGGCCCATCTTTGTACATCATATATACGTGCCTATGCACGAAGAGCAATAAATCGTGCAATCACAATCTCATACATGGTATCAGTTTCCTAGGTTTCTCGCTTCCGCCGCCGCCACCCAGCCGCCGCTGCCCCACGTGTCTCCCGCGCTAGCCGCTGCTCCTCCCTTGCCCGATCCCTCGTCTCGCCAGCTCGCCTCACCAATTCGATCGCATCGCTGCTTTCGAGCCCGCCCGATCGCATCATCGCTTCGCCCCGCTAGCCGCCCACTCGCCCGCGCATCGCATCGCCGCTTCGCCCCGCTAGCCGCCAACTCGCCTAGCCAGGTTGCCCGCTTGCGCGCTTGCTAGCCGCCAACTCCCGCGCGCCTGCGCACCGCGTCGCCGCGCTAGCGCCAACTCGCCGCCCGCCCGCTACTACGCGTCCGCCCGCTGCTACGCGCCGCCCCGCGCGTATCGCCTGCCGCGCCGCTGCGTATTGCTCGCTGCTACGGTGTTGCTCGATCCATCATGCCCGCCCTGCCAGCCGCACGCGGCGTCGCCCGATCCATCGCGCCAGCCGCCAAGTTGCTTCGCTGCTGCCTCGCTCGATCCAAACCCGCCGCATCGCTCGATCTGCTGCATGCCCGAGCTGCTGCTGCCACCCGCGATCCACCCCGAGCCGCCGTGTGAGTCGCCGCCGTCGGACCAACGATGGCGTCAACCGGCCCGTCCGTCGCCGCCTCTGCCATCCTGCCGCCGGCACCCTCTGGCGCAGCTCCGCCGCCGGCGCCCTACGGCGTGGCCCCGCCGCCGTACTGTTGGGGATCGTTGCAGAATTTTAAAATTTTCTACGCATCACCAAGATCCATCTATGGAGTTTACTAGCAACGAGAGGAAAGGAGTGCATCTACATACCCTTGTAGATCGCGAGCGGAAGCGTTCAAGTGAACGGGGTTGATGGAGTCGTACTCGTCGTGATCCAAATCACCGAAGACCGAGCGCCGAACGGATGGCACCTCCGCGTTCAACACACGTATGGAGCAGCGACGTCTCCTCCTTCTTGATCCAGCAAGGGAGAAGGAGAGGTTGATGGAGATCCAGCAGCACGACGGCGTGGTGGTGGAAGTAGCGGGGATCCCGGCAGGGCTTCGCCAAGCGCAAACGGGAGGGAGAGGTGTCACGGGAGGGAGAGGGAGGCGCCAGGGGCTAGGGTAGTGCTGTCCTCCCTCCCCCACTATATATAGGCCCCCTGGGGGGGGGGGGGGCGCCGGCGGCCAAGGGGGGAAACTTGCCCCCCAAGACAGGTGGGGCGCCCCCCACCCCCAGGGTTTCCAACCCTAGGCGCAGGGGAGGCCCATGGGGGGCGCACCAGCCCACCAGGGGCTGGTTCCCCTCCCACTTCAGCCCATGGGGCCCTCCGGGATAGGTGGCCCTACCCGGTGGACCCCCGGGACCCTTCCGGTGGTCCCGGTACAATACCGATAACCTCGAAACTTTCCCGGTGGCCGAAACCGGACTTCCTATATATAATTCTTCACCTCCGGACCATTCCGGAACTCCTCGTGATGTCCGGGATCTCATCCGGGACTCCGAACAACTTTCGGGTTTTCGCATACTAATATCTCTACAACCCTAGCGTCACCGAACCTTAAGTGTGTAGACCCTACGGGTTCGGGAGACATGCAGACATGACCGAGACGACTCTCCGGTCAATAACCAACAGCGGGATCTGGATACCCATGTTGGCTCCCACATGTTCCACGATGATCTCATCGGATGAACCACGATGTCGAGGATTCAATCAATCCCGTATACAATTCCCTTTGTCAATCGGTACGTTACTTGCCCGAGATTCGAACGTCGATATCCCAATACCTTGTTCAATCTCGTTACCGGCAAGTCACTCTACTCGTACCGTAATGCATGATCCCGTGACCAGACACTTGGTCACATTGAGCTCATTATGATGATGCATTACCGAGTGGGCCCAGAGACACCTCTCCGTCATACGGAGTGACAAATCCCAGTCTCGATTCGTGCCAACCCAACAGACACTTTCAGAGATACCCGTAGTGTACCTTTATAGCCACCCAGTTACGTTGTGACGTTTGGCACACCCAAAGCACTCCTACGGTGTCCGGGATTTGCACAATCTCATGGTCTAAGGAAATGATACTTGACAATTGGAAAAGCTCTAGCAAACGAACTACACGATCTTTGTGCTATGCTTAGGATTGGGTCTTGTCCATCACATCATTCTCCTAACGATGTGATCCCGTTATCAATGACATCCAATGTCCATAGTCAGGAAACCATGACTTACGGCAAGGTTTACATCAGGTCTGGTACACAGCATGGCATACATAACAGACCCTATGGCCGAGGCATAGGGGATGACACTCATCTTTTCTCTATCTTCTGCCGTGGTTGGGCATTGAGCCGTGCTCAATTGCACACCTTGCAATACAGGCAAGAACCCCTTCTTGGACTGATCCATATTGAACTTCTTCAATATCTTGTCAAGGTACGTACTCCGTGAAAGACCAATGAGGCGTCTTGATCTATCTCTATAGATCTTGATGCCTAATATATAAGCAGCTTCTCCAAGGTCCTTCATTGAAAAACACTTATTCAAATAGGCCTTTATACTTTCCAAGAATTCTATATCATTTCCCATCAATAGTATGTCATCCACATATAATATGAGAAATGCTACAGAGCTCCCACTCACTTTCTTGTAAACACAGGCTTCTCCATAAGTCTGTGTAAACCCAAACGCTTTGATCATCTCATCAAATCGAATGTTCCAACTCCGAGATGCTTGCACCAGCCCATAGATGGAGCGCTGGAGCTTGCATACCTTGTTAGCATTCTTAGGATCGACAAAACCTTCCGGCTGCATCATATACAATTCTTCCTTAAGAAAGCCGTTAAGGAATGCCGTTTTGACGTCCATTTGCCATATCTCATAATCGTAGAATGCGGCAATTGCTAACATGATTCGGACGGACTTCAGCTTCGCTACGGGTGAGAAAGTCTCATCGTAGTCAACCCCTTGAACTTGTCGATAACCCTTAGCGACAAGTCGAGCCTTATAGATGGTCACATTACCATCCGCGTCTGTCTTCTTCTTAATCCATTTGTTTTCTATCGCTCGCCGATCATCGGGCAAGTCAGCCAAAGTCCATACTTCGTTTTCATACATGGATCCTATCTCGGATTTCATGGCTTCTAGCCATTTGTCGGAATCTGGGCCCGCCATTGCTTCTTCATAGTTCGAAGGTTCACCGTTGTCTAACAACATGATTTCCAGGACAGGGTTGCCGTACCACTCTGGCGCGGAACGTGTCCTTGTGGACCTACGAAGTTCAGCAGTAACTTGATCCGAAGCTTCATGATCATCATTAACTTCCTCTCCAGTCGGTGTAGGCACCACAGGAACATCTTCCCGCGCTGCGCTACTTTCCGGTTCGGAAGGGGTGACTATCACCTCATCAAGTTCCACTTTCCTCCCACTTATTTCTTTCGAGAGAAACTCTTTCTCCAGAAAGGACCCGTTCTTGGCAACAAAGATCTTGCCTTCGGATCTGAGGTAGAAGGTATACCCAATGGTTTCCTTAGGGTATCCTATGAAGACGCAATTTTCCGACTTGGGTTCGAGCTTTTCAGGTTGAAGTTTCTTGACATAAGCATCGCATCCCCAAACTTTTAGAAACGACAACTTAGGTTTCTTCCCAAACCATAATTCATACGGTCTCGTCTCAGTGGATTTCGACGGAGCCCTATTTAAAGTGAATGCGGCAGTCTCTAAAGCATAGCCCCAAAATGAGAGCGGTAGATCGGTAAGAGACATCATAGATCGCACCATATCCAATAGAGTGCGATTATGATGTTTGGACACACCATTTCGCTGAGGTGTTCCAGGCGGAGTGAGTTGTGAAACTATTCCACATTTCCTTAAGTGTGTGCCAAATTCGTGACTCAAATATTCTCCTCCACGATCTGATCGTAAGAACTTTATTTTCCTGTCACGTTGATTCTCAACCTCACTCTGAAATTCCTTGAACTTTTCAAAGGTTTCAGACTTGTGTTTCATTAGGTAAACATACCCATATCTACTCAAGTCATCAGTGAGAGTGAGAACATAACGATAGCCACCGCGAGCCTCAACACTCATTGGACCGCACACATCAGTATGTATGATTTCCAATAAGTTGGTTGCTCCCTCCATTTTTCCGGAGAACGGAGTCTTGGTCATCTTACCCATGAGGCATGGTTCGCACGTGTCAAATGATTCGTAATCAAGAGACTCCAAAAGTCCATCAGCATGGAGCTTCTTCATGCGCTTGACACCAATGTGACCAAGGCGGCAGTGCCACAAGTATGTGGGACTATCGTTATCAACTTTACATCTTTTGGTATTCACACTATGAATATGTGTAACATCACGTTCGAGATTCATTAAGAATAAACCATTGACCAGCGGGGCATGGCCATAAAACATATCTCTCATATAAATAGAACAACCATTATTCTCGGATTTAAATGAGTATCCATCTCGCATTAAACGAGATCCAGATACAATGTTCATGCTCAAAGCTGGCACTAAATAACAATTATTGAGGTTTAAAACTAATCCCGTAGGTAAATGTAGAGGTAGCGTGCCGACGGCGATCACATCGACCTTGGAACCATTCCCGACGCGCATCGTCACCTCGTCCTTCGCCAGTCTCCGCTTATTCCGCAGCTCCTGTTTTGAGTTACAAATATGAGCAACCGCACCGGTATCAAATACCCAGGAGCTACTACGAGTACTGGTAAGGTACACATCAATTACATGTATATCACATATACCTTTGGTGTTGCCGGCCTTCTTGTCCGCTAAGTATTTGGGGCAGTTCCGCTTCCAGTGACCACTTCCCTTGCAATAAAAGCACTCAGTCTCAGGCTTGGGTCCATTCCTTGGCTTCTTCCCGGCAACTGGCTTACCGGGCGCGGCAACTCGCTTGCCGTCTTTCTTGAAGTTTTTCTTACCCTTGCCTTTCTTGAACTTAGTGGTTTTATTCACCATCAACACTTGATGTTCCTTTTTGATCTCCACCTCCGTTGATTTCAGCATTGAATATACCTCAGGAATGGTCTTTTCCATCCCCTGCATATTGAAGTTCATCACAAAGCTCTTGTAGCTCGGTGGAAGCGACTGAAGGATTCTGTCAATGACCGCGTCATCCGGGAGATTAACTCCCAGCTGAGACAAGCAGTTGTGTAACCCAGACATTTTGAGTATGTGCTCACTGACAGAACTATTTTCCTCCATTTTACAACTGAAGAACTTGTCGGAGATTTCATATCTCTCGACCCGGGCATGAGCTTGGAAAACCATTTTCAGCTCTTCGAACATCTCATATGCTCCGTGTTTCTCAAAACGCTTTTGGAGCCCCGGTTCTAAGCTGTAAAGCATGCCGCACTGAACGAGGGAGTAATCATCAGCACGTGACTGCCAAGCGTTCATAACGTCTTGGTTCTCTGGGATGGGTGCTTCACCTAGCGGTGCTTCTAGGACATAATCTTTCTTGGCAGCTATGAGGATGATCCTCAGGTTCCGGACCCAGTCCGTAAGTTGCTGCCATCATCTTTCAGCTTGGTTTTCTCTAGGAACGCGTTGAAGTTGAGGGCTACGTGGGCCATTTGATCTACAAGACATATTGTAAAGATTTTTAGACTAAGTTCATGATAATTAAGTTCATCTAATCAAATTATTCAATGAACTCCCACTCAGATAGACATCCCTCTAGTCATCCAAGTGAAACATGATCCGAGTCAACTAGGCCGTGTCCGATCATCACGTGAGACGGACTAGTCAACATCGGTGAACATCTTCATGTTGATCGTATCTTCTATACGACTCATGCTCGACCTTTCGGTCTTCCGTGTTCCGAGGCCATGTCTGTACATGCTAGGCTCGTCAAGTCAACCTAAGTGTATTGCGTGTGTTTCGAGGCCATGTCTGTACATGCTAGGCTCGTCAACACCCGTTGTATGCGAACGTTAGAATCTATCACACCCGATCATCACGTGGTGCTTCGAAGCAACGAACCTTCGCAACGGTGCACAGTTAGGGGGAACACTTTCTTGAAATTATTGCGAGGGATCATCTTATTTAAGCTACCGTCGTTCTAAGAAAATAAGATGTAAAACATGATAAACATCACATGCAATCAAATAGTGACATGATATGGCCAATATCATTTTGCTCCTTTTGATCTCCATCTTCGGGGTGCCATGATCATCTTCGTCACCGGCATGACACCATGATCTCCATCATCATGATCTCCATCATCGTGTCTTCATGAAGTTGTCACGCCAACGATTACTTCTACTTCTATGGCTAACGTGTTTAGCAATAAAGTAAAGTAATTTACATGGCGTTATTCAATGACACGCAGGTCATACAAAAAATAAAGACAACTCCTATGGCTCCTGCCGGTTGTCATACTCATCGACATGCAAGTCGTGATTCCTATTACAAGAACATGATCAATATCATACATCACATATATCTCATACATCACATCCTTTTGGCCATATCACATCACAAGGCATATGCTGCAAAAACAAGTTAGACGTCCTCTAATTGTTGTTGCAAGTTTTTACGTGGCTTCTATAGGTTTCTAGCAAGACGTTTCTTACCTACGTAAAACCACAACGTGATATGCCAATTTCTATTTACCCTTCATAAGGACCCTTTTCATCGAATCCGTTCCGACTAAAGTGGGAGAGACAGACACCCGCTAGCCACCTTATGCAACTAGTGCATGTCAGTCGGTGGAACCTGTCTCACGTAAGCGTACGTGTAAGGTCGGTCCGGGCCGCTTCATCCCACAATGCCGCCGAAACAAGATAAGACTACTAGTGGCAAGAAAATTGACAACATCTACGCCCACAACAAGTTTGTGTTCTACTCGTGCATAGAAACTACGCATAGGCCTGGCTCATGATGCCACTGTTGGGGATCGTTGCAGAATTTTAAAATTTTCTACGCATCACCAAGATCCATCTATGGAGTTTACTAGCAACAAGAGGAAAGGAGTGCATCTACATACCCTTGTAGATCGCGAGCGGAAGCGTTCAAGTGAACGGGGTTGATGGAGTCGTACTCGTCGTGATCCAAATCACCGATGACCGAGCGCCGAACGGACGACACCTCCGCGTTCAACACACGTACGGAGCAGCGACGTCTCCTCCTTCTTGATCCAGCAAGGGGGAAGGAGAGGTTAATGGAGATCCAGCATCATGACGGCATGGTGGTGGAAGTAGCGGGGATCCCGGCAGGGCTTCGCCAAGCGCAAACGGGAGGGAGAGGTGTCACGGGAGGGAGAGGTGTCACGGGAGGGAGAGGGAGGCGCCAGGGGCTAGGGTAGTTCTGCCCTCCCTCCCCCCACTATATATAGGCCCCCTGGGGGGGGGCGCCGGCCCTGGGGATCCCATCTACATGGGGGGGGGGGGGCGGCCAAGGGGGGAAACTTGCCCCCCAAGCCAGATGGGGCGCCCCCACCCCCAGGGTTTCCAACCCTAGGCGCAGGGGGAGGCCCATGGGGGGCGCACCAGCCCACTAGGGGCTGGTTCCCCTCCCACTTCAGTCCATGGGGCCCTCCGGGATAGGTGGCCCCACCCGGTGGACCCCCGGGACCCTTCCAGTGGTCCCGGTACAATACCGATAACCCCCGAAACTTTCCCGGTGACCGAAACCGGACTTCCTATATATAATTCTTCACCTCCGGACCATTCCGGAACTCCTCGTGACGTCCGGGATCTCATCCGGGACTCCGAACAACTTTTGGGTTTCCGCATACTAATATCTCTACAACCCTAGCGTCACCGAACCTTAAGTGTGTAGACCCTACGGGTTCGGGAGACATGCAGACATGACCGAGAGGACTCTCCGGTCAATAACCAACAGCGGGATCTGGATACCCATGTTGGCTCCCACATGTTCCACGATGATCTCATCGGATGAACCACGATGTCGAGGATTCAATCAATCCCGTATACAATTCCCTTTGTCAATCGGTACGTTACTTGCCCGAGATTCGATCGTCGGTATCCCAATACCTTGTTCAATCTCGTTACCGGCAAGTCACTTTACTCGTACCGTAATGCATGATCCCATGACCAGACACTTGGTCACATTGAGCTCATTATGATGATGCATTACCGAGTGGGCCCAGAGATACCTCTCCGTCATACGGAGTGACAAATCCCAGTCTCGATTCGTGCCAACCCAACAGACACTTTCGGAGATACCCGTAGTGTACCTTTATAGCCACCCAGTTACGCTGTGACGTTTGGCACACCCAAAGCACTCCTACGGATCCGGGAGTTGCACAATCTCATGGTCTAAGGAAATGATACTTGACAATTGGAAAAGCTCTAGCAAACAAACTACACGATCTTTGTGCTATGCTTAGGATTGGGTCTTGTCCATCACATCATTCTCCTAACGATGTGATCCCGTTATCAATGACATCCAATGTCCATAGTCAGGAAACCATGACTATCTGTTGATCAACGAGCTGGTCAACTAGAGGCTTACTAGGGACACGTTGTGGTCTATGTATTCACACATGTATTACGATTTCCGGATAACACAGTTATAGCATGAACAATAGACAATTATCATGAACAAGGAAATATAATAATAACCATTTTATTATTGCCTCTAGGGCATATTTCCAACACGTACGGGGCGGTCGCCACCTACGTCGCGTCCGTCGTCGCCCCGCCGCCGGTGCCCTCCGGCGCGGCCCCCCACGCGCCTGTTCCCACGTACGGGGCTCCGCCCGCGTACCAGTCTCCCGGGTACTGGTGGGGGTCGTCAGCGGGCCAGCACTCGCCCGCTGGGCAGCAGCCAGACGGCGCCTAGCACCTGCAGCATCTGTCAGCGGACCCGCAGGTTTTCCGACAGGCCATCCGGCCTACCCGGCACCGCAGTTGCAGCCGGGGCAGCCGGGGCTGTATGGAGCGTACACACCGCCGTTGTTGAGCGGCGGCTACGGCTTCCCCATGGCGTCTCCGTCCCCCTCGCCGGCCCTGCCGTCGGTGCCCTGGGACCCGGTGCTCCTCACCGGGCTCCATGCCGCTCCTACGCCGACCAACTACACTGGAGGTGGTGATTGGTACATGGACACCGATGCTACGGCTCACATGTTTGCTCATCCTGGTAACCTTGCCTCCTTTACTCCTGTCTCCACCAACCGCCGCATCATTGTCGGCGACGGTTCCACACTTCCTATCACACATGTTGGGCACACTTCTTTTCCTTCTACTTCTACTCCATTATCTTTGTCTAACATCCTTGTGTCACCTCATATTATTAAGAATCTCATTCCCGTTCGTTGTTTCACTCATGAAAATCCTGTTACCGTTGAATTTGATGAGCTTGGTTGTTGTGTCAAAGACGCTCGCACTAGGATGGTACTTCATCGGTGTGACAGCCCCGACGAGCTCTATCCGGTGCACTCGCCTTCATCCACCACCACCGCACCGGTTGCTCTCTCCGCTGGTGTCGATCTCTGGCACGCTCGCTTGGGTCATCCCAACCCCGTCACACTTTGTCATATTCTTAAGAGTTTTAGTTTCAGTTGCGATAAGATTGAGGATCACACTTGTCATGCCTGTCAAGTCGGCAAACATGTTCGTCTGCCGTTTACTAATTCCACCACCATTGCTTCTTTTCCTTTTCAGTTGATTCATAGCAATGTGTGGACTTCTCCGGTTCCCAGTAACTCGGGTTATTTATGTTATTTGGTCATTCTTGATGATTATTCTCATTATATGTGGACTTTTTCTTTGCGCAGAAAGTCGGATGCACTCTCTACCTTGACGGCCTTTTACTCCTATGTCCGCACGCAGTTTGGGCGTCCCATCCTTGCCCTTCAGACGGACAATGGAAAAGAGTTCGACAACCTCGCTTTCCGCACCTTTTTGTCGCATCACGACACAGTTTTCCGCCTCACATGCCCGTACACTTCACAGCAGAACGGTCGAGCCAAACGCGTCCTTCGCACTCTGAATGACTGCGTTCGCACGCTCCTGTTTGATGCCAACGCGCCGCATCGTTTCTGGCCGGACGCACTTGCCACTGCATCACTTCTTCTTAACATTAGACCCTGCCGCCCACGGTGGAACTACGCACCTCACCATCTTCTCTTTGGTACGCCCCCGTCTTATGACGACTTGCGTATTTTTGGGTGCCTTTGCTATCCCAGCACTGCCGACACTGCTTCTCACAAGCTTGCACCTCGATCTGTCGCTTGCATCTTCATCGGCTACCCCTCCAACTCCAAGGGATATCGGTGCTACGGTCCCGTCTCCCACCGTGTGTTCACTTCCCGACACGTTTATTTTGATGAGCATGTGTTTCCGTTTCACCAGGTACCCCCGGCTGTTCCTCCAGCCACTGGTGACACGGGCTCCTCGACGCCTCTCCCAGGGCGCTCGCGCACCTCTCTTGGCCCGCCCTGGCTTTGAGGCGCGCCCCCCGCATGCGGCGCCTCCTACAGTCGGGGCACTGGCGCCCCCGGCGCCCCCGATGTTGGCACCTGCAGCGCCCCCGGTGCCCGCGCCCCCCGGGGCCCCCGACGTTGGCGTCCGCGGCCCCTAAGCCCCCCCGGTGCCCCCGGTGCCCGCGGCCCCCTCGGCGCCCCCGGCGCCACCGCCCCCCAGCGCCTGTGGCCGGTCCGGTCACCCGCGCCTGTACGGGCATTTTTCGCCCGAGCTCGCGCTACGCCTCGGATGACTACGTCCATGCGACGTCCACCTCTGAGCTGTCGCCGTTGTCGTCCTCCGTTCGAGCCGCTCTTCGTGACCCGCTCTGGATGGCTGCGATGCAAGAGGAGTTTGACGCCCTGTTGTGCAACCGGACGTGGCAGCTTGTTCCCCGTCCCTGGCACGCCAACGTGATTACCGGAAAGTGGGTCTTTAAACACAAGCTCCGTCTTGATGGTACCCTTGATCGCTACAAAGCGCGCTGGGTCGTTCGTGGCTTCCGACAGCGTGCTGGCATCGACTTCACCGACACCTCTGCTCCGGTCGTCAAGCCCGACACGATACGAACGGTTCTCCACCTTGCGGTCTCCCGTGCTTGGCCGGTGCACTAGATGGATGTCTCCAACGCCTTCCTCCATGGTCACCTCCAGGAGCATGTCTTCTGCCAGCAGCCCACCGGGTTTGTTGACCCGGCGCTTCCCGACCACGTGTGCCTGCTTTCGCGGTCCTTGTACGGACTCAAGCAGGTTCCGCGCGCTTGGTACTAGCGCATCGCGGCGTTTCTCCATCAGCTTGGGTTCCGCTCTACCCGCTCGGACGCCTCGCTCTTTGTCTATCATCAGGGCTCTGACACAGCCTACTTGCTGCTCTATGTCGACGACATCATCCCGACGACATGTATGGCTGGTCTCCTCACTCAGCTCACGGCTCGTCGTTGCGCTGAGTTCGCCATCAAGGATTTGGGCCCTTTGCACTACTTCCTCGGTGTCGAGGTGGTGCGCCGTCCGGATGGCTTCTTCCTTCATCAGCGGAAGTACGCTCACGAGCTCCTCGAGCGTGCCGGCATGCTTAACTGCAAGCCCGCCGCTACGCCTGTTGATACGAAGGCCAAGCTTTCTGCCACGGATGGTTCTCCTGCTTCGTATACTGCTTTCTATCGGTCTATCGTTGGTGCTCTCCAGTACCTCACTCTGACTCGACTGGAGATCCAGTATGCCGTGCAGCAGGTGTGTCTTCATATGCATGCTCCTCGAGACGTTCACTGGGCTGCCGTCAAGCGGATTCTCCGCTATATCTGTGGCACTATGGATCTTGGTGTCACGCTTCACGCCTCCGCCTACTCCGATGCAGACTGGGCGGGCTGCCCTGACACTCGTCGCTCCACTTCGGGCTATTGTGTCTATCTTGGACCCTCACTCATCTCGTGGTCGTCCAAGCGGCAGCCTACGGTCTCTCGTTCCAGTGCTGAGGCTGAGTATCGTGCAGTGGCCAACGCCGTCGCCGAGTGTTCGTGGCTTCGTCAGCTGCTTCAGGAGCTCTTTTGCCCTATTGACCGTGCCACGGTGGTCTACTGCGACAACGTTTCGGCGGTCTACCTCTCCGCTAACCCGGTGCATCATCGACGGACCAAGCATATTGAGTTGGATATTCATTTTGTTCGGGAACAGGTGGTCCTTGGCCATATTCGCGTTTTGCACGTCCCTACTTACCAACAATTTGCCGATATCATGACCAAGGGCTTGGCTACGGCGTCATTTGAGGAGTT
>NC_057799.1:539815978-539837244 GCF_018294505.1 Triticum aestivum
GTGCATATTGTATATTGGGCTCACCTCCTAGTTCCTTGTATAGTTGAGGTCTGTGGCCCACCTTTATACATCATATATACGTGCCTATGCTAGTTGGGAGCGGTAGATTAAAAGTTACATGAACCATTGGCCACACAGATGTTGCAAATGACATGCTCAAAACAAATGATGAATAATTTCTTCCTAATCACAATAACAATTTCGCCCCTTCCTTGCCATCAAAACTTGGCCAGATTATCTTTGTGAAAATCACACCTTTGCGTAAGAACCCCATAAAGATCTTTATTTTCAAAGTAATTTTTAATTTTCAGGTATACTTATTTCTAAAGACCGGACTCGTGGCAACAGCTTAATCGTATACCGATTTAGCTCCGAAATGAGTCTTCGTGTTCTGACAGGTTGACTGCCATCAACCTCTAGACCAAATGAAGCCACCTGGTCCACCTATCCCTAAGTAACACCCATCGATACTGAATATTTAATGGTGTACTTCCTCCGTCTCATAAAATAAGAATGGAGTAATTCTTAAGACAGAAGTAACAATCGCATTCTCACGTTGTGTGATGCTATGAAGGTTTGGGTACTATACGCTTAACGGGGTATTACCAAGCCGAGTATCTCCCCAAAACTGTATAGTTTGACCATTGCCTACTACAAATTCTCCCCTCGAAAGAAATCATCCTTCACCTTCATTAAACCTTTTCAAAAGGGTGATTTAGCATTAGTTGGTCAATAGCCCTACCAAACACCTTCCTCGTTCAGTAGTTTGAGCAACTATTTTCTGTGCGTACACTTGTTTTTAATCTTCAGGTCTTATATCCCAAGTCCACCATGATTTTTTGAGTGACACATAATGTCGCATCTAGATAGCAGTACTTCTACTTGTGTTCGCCACATTGCTAGAGGAACCTCAATCTAAAAAAATCCAGTCTTTTCCTCATACCACTTTGGGTATTTCAAAGAAGGATAGAATAAACATTAACAAGATAGTAATGAACGTGTTAATTAGGACGAGACAGGCTCCATATGGTACAAGGTTTCCCTTCTAATTACTGAGCATTTTCTCAAAATGGCCCTCAATGATTTTCAAGTCTTTATTGTGAAGCCTACGAAAGTGAATTGGAATCCCAAGATATTTGAAAGAATCGAACCAACCACACAACCAAAAGTTGCTTGTATTGATGTTGTGCCGCCTTGGTGTTTTTAAAACATAACAACTCATTTTTGTGAAAATTAATCTTGAGCCCAGACAATTGTTCAAACATCCAAATAATTTTAACTTCAGGTTAATGGCTTTTTTCATATCATGTTCCATGAAGATAATAGTGTCACCGACATACCACATGATTGGAACTTCCCCATCCACAAGGTGCGAGATAAGTCCTGCGACTTGTCCATCCTACATTAGCCCTCACTACAAGGATATCCAACATACCGACAACCACATTAAACAAGATTGGATAGGGGATCATCTTGGCGTAACCCCTTCATGGTTTGAAAATAATGAGCAATGTCATCGCTAAGCGTCACCCCAACACTAACTCTATGGATGAAGCTTTGCACCGGTGACAAGATGCAGAGTTGATACCTTCCATTCGCAACGCCTGCTGCAGAAAGGGCCGTTTGAACCAATGATTTGCTATTCAGTTAATATATGATTTGTAAAGCTTGATTTACCTTGCTTCTGGGTATTAGCCTCATAACATTTACAACAAAATATAAGCATTCATGTATTCTACATCTCACACACCGGAAACTGTTCGACCATGCTCTGATGTGTCTGTTCGTATTACAAAGTTACATCAGTGTCTGTTCGACCCATGCTCTGATGTGTCTCGCCCTCTCCAATGCTCTCACCCGTCTCCATTTCGATGCTGCGTGCAGCCTTGCTAAGCTCTGTGGTCTCCGGCGGCAAGGACAAACTGCTTAATACTTCGTGCATGCCAACCTTCGATTGCAAATTGCAATCTCGCCTGCTTGCTCGTGCCATGCCTCCAATGATGGCGAGACGCCACTGGCACGCCGGAGTGCAGCTCTGTAAAGCGACGCAAGGGGCACGGGCACACGGCGAGATAAGATAAGAGTCTTCCGAAGGTGGCAACATGCTGGCAGTCAGAGACAGAAATCAGGGCTGCATGCTGGCGCAAAAATACTACTTAGTAGTATACTCACAGTTTAGACAGAATAACGACGCTCAACTATACTTGATGAGTGCTGCTCAACACTTAACTTGGGAAGGCACATGAGCAAACTTTCCAAGTTCTAATGATGCCTCTCATGCAAGATTTAGAGCAACCCCAACGGGCCGACCCAAACAGACGGTGTTTTTGTCCGCTTTTTATCCGTTTGGGTCGGCCAGCCGGACACGGATGTCCGCTTCCGCGTTTGGGTCGGCGCGTGCGCCCAACGCTGGCCCAACCCATTTTGACGGCGCTAGAAAAATAAATAACGCATGCATATTAAAAAAGAAAAACAAATTAATTAAACAGTAAAGCCGGCCACGAAGGCCGGCGAGAGTCCATGCGTCCACATTTGCATTTAAAAAAAAATAAAAAACAACCTAAACTACGGCGGGGCGTTGCCCTAGGCGTCGTCGTCGTCGTCCTCGGGGTCCGTGAGGTCGATGAGCGTCGGCGCCGGCCCGACCCAGGGGAACGCTGTGTTCCAGAGCGCGTTCATGTCGGGTGCAGGCTGTGCCGGAGCGGGCAGTGCCGGCGCGGGGGGCTGTGCGGCCGCCTGTACAGCCGCGGCCTGGCGCGCCTCCTCCTCGGCCTCGCGCTGCCCCTCCTCGAGGTCGCGCTCGAGCATCTCGAGGTACTCGCCGTCGCGGTGCTCCTCGGCCACCCGGATCTGGCGCCAGTGCTTGAGGTACGCCGCCTCCTGCGCCGGCGTCGCCCCTATCCAGACCGGCGGCGCGCGTACCCACTCGCGCACTAC
This sequence comes from Triticum aestivum, assembly GCF_018294505.1. NCBI lineage: Eukaryota > Viridiplantae > Streptophyta > Magnoliopsida > Poales > Poaceae > Triticum > Triticum aestivum. The sequence continues at coordinate 539,818,916 of NC_057799.1, forward strand.
TCCCGTCCAGGAGTAGCGCTTGATGGGGGACGGCTCCGGCTCGGGCTCCGGCTGCTTCTCCGGCTTGACGAGGCATCGGGGAGGGGACGGCGGGGCCACCGGCGGCACCACACAGTCGCCCGCCGCGGAGAGGGCAAGGGCCTGCGCCATTGCCGCCTCGTACCGAGCCTCCTCTTCCTCCGCCGCCTCTACCCCGCGCCGCTCGTCCTCCTCGCTCTCCCGGTAGACGGCCGCAAGGGCCGCCTGGTAGGCGTCCTCGGCCGCCTGGTCCTCCTCGCGGACAACGAGCGGCGGCGGCGGCTCGCTCCGGTCGACCTCGCGCACACCCCGTCGCCTCGTCTCCTCGTGCTTGAAGGCGAACCACCTCGCCCAGTTGGGCGAGTCGGATGCGTAGGCGGGCTCGCGGCGCTGCTCCGGCGTTAGCAGCGCCCGCCGGCGCCGCACCTCCTCCGCGTGAGCCCTAGCCGTTCGCGGCGCCGCCGGCACTGGGATCCTATCTGGATCCAGATGCCAGTCGTGCGGCAGGGTCATGTCAGGGTACGGCAGAGGCTGGCGGTGCCGCCAGTGCCACTCCCCCTGGTGCACTGGCACGTTCACGCGCTGCCTCTGCCGGCGAGGCGCCGACGGAGGCGGGAGGAACTCTGAGGGGAAAGGGGTGGCGGGGGCCTTGCCCTTGGCCTTGCTGCTGCCGGCGCAGAAGAAGAGCCCCATCTCGCTATGGTTGTGGTGGCTAGGGTTTGCCGGCGACGGGGGAGCAGAGCTTGCTAGATGTGGACGGCGAGTTTGGATGAGGACGGCCCCGCCGCACGGTCGGCTTAAAAAAGACGAGCGCCGTCGCTGACTGGAAACGCCGCGGACAGCAAGAAGGCGCGCATGGCGTCCGTTCGGCGTCCGCGCCGACGCATTTGGGACGCAAATTTGGGCCGCAAATGCGTCGGCGCGGACGCGATGCGGACATGATTTAAATTTGGGTCGGCGCGTTGGGCCGCCACTTTTGTCCACACCTACCCAAACGGACGCAGGCGGACGAAATGAATCGGCCCTTTGAAGTTGCTCTTTTAGATTAGATCGATCCGGCAGGCCATTTGTTAAAATTTTCAGCACCAGCGTGCTCTAGCTTTGGGCATCGGCATTGATATTCCCCATGCATGTGCACACGACTTGTTTAGTCGCGCCTCGAACCATTAGCACCACTATGCGTGCATAGATTCGGTTGTCTCTCTGATTACTTTGTGCTCCTGAGCTAAGCGTAGTGTCGTAATGTGCTCGATATGCCTCTAGTTTAACCAGACCGATAGAGAGCAAGATTCGGCGAGATCGTGCATGGTACCATTCCACCGCCTCAAAGCTTTGAGACTCAGATTATCTTAATGGGAGAGGCCATGTGCAATTACCACAATTGGATATTATCTCCAACCAGTGGGGCGATTATCTTAATGGGAGGGGCCATGTGCAATTACCACAATTGGATATTATCTCCAACCAGTGGGGCATTGTGATGAAAGGATAAGTGCTCCCAATAGAACTCGATATAGCTTTTCCTTCCCAAACCCTTGGCGGTTGTAGGGCAAACTGTGCACTCCAAGCTTCGCCGACGAGCCCGTGAATTCGTCGCCCTTCTACTTGCCACTCAGACGGCCGGTGGCGGGGAGGGGAATCTCGATGTCTCCATCCCAGTTAGTAGTTTAGGTTAGGATTTTTCAATCCTTACAGGTGCGGCGCTCAGACGGATGACAATGCTTCTTCTTCGAGTTTGTATTTCAGGATCCGGCTCCCCTCGACTTCGTCCATCTGGACGTAATCAACGGGGGCACCGACGTAGAATCTTGTCATCACCTTTGGGTGGTGAGGTTAAGATTTCTCGTCCTGTGGCGTGATTTGATGTCAGGTGCTTTAAATCTATTCAAGGGTTTAATAACGACTACCACGGCTCCAGGGCGCTGGTCCTTATAGGCACTTGCACGAAAACTTTCTAGCTGTCATCGACAAGGTTAAGCCAGCTCAGGTAGAGGAGCAACGACATCGGTGCGTCGGCGGCTCGTTCTGGCGGTGGTAGCGGCCGTTTGGCGGTCTCTTGATGTAATTTTTATTATGTTTAAGGTATTTTATATTTCTGTTGAACTTTGATAATTGGTCTGCATTGTTTTTGAAAAAAAGAAAATAAAAGAAATGATAAGTGCTCGATCAGAAGGGAACGAGCAAGTGGTGAGCCTATGCTTTCTGCTGGCACATGACTAATGATGGATCAATGCAACACTTACGGGCTCCTTTTTACGGGATCAAACGGAGAAGCTTATTTGGGATTTTTTTTGATTGATAGAAATGAGGGTGGGGGGCCCACCCCAGGGTGAAAAATATTAGTTAGAGGCAGGTCCGTAAATACCCCGTAGAAGGCTACGTTTAGAATTATTGACTAATGATGTCATTGCTAATTTGTTAGTGACGCTACATAATTACTCCCTCCATAGTGATCTGAATGCTCTTATATTTTTTTTACAGAGAAAGTATCAAAGCATCAACTTCGGTGATTCGCAAAAGAAAAAGCATCAGCTTCGGTGGCCATTACTATGTACCGGAAAAGGCTTTCGCCACACTTAACCTCCTACAAAAGCAAATAAAAAGTACACACACACACACACCAAGTTGTCACTGGAGAGGCCCCCCTTGCCCTCTCGCTCCGGACCGTGGAGCACCGATCCCGTCAGGAGACAACAGAACTAAGAGTGAAGTCAATGACATCACGTGTAAGAGATAGGATGCCGTCAGGATTATCCCATGCCAGAGCCTAAGGAGCTTTGAGAAAGGATCTGGGAGCACACGCCGATGCCGATGAGACGCGACCGACATGTACCTAAGCTCCAGACGATGTCTAGAAGAGGGTGACGACATAAAGCGCCGCCACCTTGAGACCGAAACACCAGTCAAGGGTTTGCATCCAGAGCATTGACACAGGGAGAGGGACCACAACGACAACCCTAAGAGGGATACGACACCCACAGACGTGAAGCTTTCACCTAGAGCCTCACCCCCGCCACACCGAGGTACCACGATCAACAAACCGCCACCATCAAAACATGCCTACAGATCACGATCTGGGAAATGCCACTTCTGAAACACCACCGCTGCCAGGATCCCCGTAGCCTCGCTCCACCCATCCACACGGCTATGGAGGAATGTGTGCAACACCGCTCACCGGAGAGCTGGCCGCACAATCCACCCTCTAGGGTCGCCACCCGGGACCCCAGATCTCGCAACCCCCGACCCCCACCACGCCTTCAGACACTACCCACCAGAGCATCGAGCGGACTCCCAATCCTTAGGCAAAGGGCAGATCAGGTCGCGGAAGAGGACACTGACACCCAACAAAATGCCTCTGGATCTCGAAGAGGGGATGCTCCTCGCCTCACTCTCGCCGACCATGGCCGACAGCCGATGGCCCCTGGACCTCAAATCAACGCTACCGCCTACATGGGCGAATCTGAAGGTCCTGGCCTGGCCGGGGTGGTGTGGCCACCGCACCGACGTAGCCTACACAACCCTGGGACACGGGGAAGCCAACCCACCAACGGCTTGCCCATGGAGCAGGGAGAGGACATAGGGAGCCAACCAAGCGCCGATCCATGTTGCCTAGCCGCCTCAACACCGTCACCCTACCACATCCCCCAATGTGATTGCATGTCGTCCCACCGCCATGCCCTGCGCTAAATGTGGCGTTCCCATGGCGCAGCGACGCAATCCTTCGGCCAAGGAGGAAGGAAATGAAGGAAATATGCCGTAGAGGCAATAATAAAGTTATTATTTATTTCCTTATTTCATGATAAATGTTTATTATTCATGATAGAATTGTATTAACCGGAAACTTAGTACATGTGTGAATACATAGACAAAACATAAAGTCCCTAGTATGCCTCTACTTGACTAGCTCGTTTGTCAAAGATGGTTATGTTTCCTAACCATAAACATGTGTTGTGATTTGATGAACGGGATCACATCATTAGGAGAAAGATGTGATGGACAAGACCCATTCGTTAGCTTAGCATTATGATCGTTACAGTTTCATTGCTACTGCTTTCTTCATGACTTATACATGTTCCTCAGACTATGAGATTATGCAACTCTCGAATACCGGAGGAACACCTTGTATGCTATCAAACGTCACAACGTAACTGGGTGATTATAAAGATGCTCTACAGGTGTCTCCGAAGGTTATTGTTGGGTTGGCATAGATCAAGATTAGGATTTGTCACTCCGTGTATCGGAGAGGTATCTCTGGGCCCTCTCGGTAATGTACATCACTATAAGCCTTGCAAGCAATGTGACTATTGAGTTAGTTGCGGGATGATGCATTATGGAACGAATAAAGAGACTTGCCTGTAACGAGATTGAACTAGGTATGATGATACCGACGATCGAATCTCGGGCAAGTAACATACCGATGACAAAGGGAACAACGTATGTTGTTATGCGGTTTGACCGATAAAGATCTTCGTAGAATATGTAGGAGCTAATATGAGCATCCAGGTTCCGCTATTGGTTATTTACCGGAGATGTGTCTCGGCCATGTCTACATAGTTCTCGAACCCGTAGGGTCCGCACGCTTAACGTTCGATGACGATTTATATTATGAGTTATGTGATTTGATGACCGAAGTTTGTTCGGAGTCCCGGATGGGATCACGGACATGACGAGGAGTCTCAAAATGGTCGAGAGGTAAAGATTCATATATTGGAAGGCTATATTCGGACATCGGAATGGTTCCGAGTGATTCGGGTATTTTTCGGAGTACCGGGGAGTTACGGGAATTCACCGGGAGAAGTAATGGGCCTTATTGGGCTTTAGTGGAGAGAGGGGAGAAGGGCCAAGAGGTGGCGCGTCCCTCCCCCATTCCCAAACCGAATTGGACAAGGGGTGGGGGCGCGGCCCCCCTTTCCTTCTCCCTCTCCCTCTCTTTCCTTCTCTCCTACTCCGAATAGGAAAGGGAATCCTACTAGGACTTGGGAGTCCTAGTAGGACTCCCTATGCTTGGCGCGCCCCCTAGGCCGGCCGCCTCCTCCCTCCCTCCTTTATATACAGGGGAGGGGAGCACCCCAAGATTTGTCTTAGCCGTGTGCAGTGCCCCTCTCTACGGTTACACACCTCGATCATATCGTCGTAGTGCTTAGGCGAAGCCCTGCGCCGGTAACATCATCATCACCGTCGCCACGTCGTCGTGCTGACGGAACTCTCCCTCGGACTCAGCTGGATCAAGAGTACGAGGGACGTCATCGAGCTGAACGTGTGCTGAACGCGGAGGTGCCGTATGTTCGGTGCTTGGATCGGTTGGATCGCGAAGACGTTCAACTACATCAACCACGTTACTAAACGCTTTTGCTTTCGGTCTACGAGGGTACGTGGACACACTCTCCCCGCTCGTTGCTATTCATCACATAGATAGATCTTGCGTGATCGTAGGCAATTTTTTTGAAATACTGCGTTCCCCAATAGTGGCATCCGAGCCAGGTTTATGCGTAGATGTTATATGCACGAGTAGAACACAAAGAGTTGTGGGCGATAATAGTCATACTGCTTACCAGCATGTCATACTTTGATTCGGCGGTATTGTTGGATGAAGCGGCCCAGACCGACATTACATGACCGTGTTCATGAGACTGGTTCTACCGCCGTGCTTCGCACACAGGTGGCTAGTGGGTGTCTGTTTCTCCAACTTTAGTTGAATCGAGTTTGACTACGCCCGGTCCTTGTTGAAGGTTAAAATAACACACTTGACGAAAAATCGTTGTGGTTTTGATGCATAGGTAAAAACGGTTCTTGCCAGAAGCCCGTAGCAACCACGTAAAACTTGCAACGACAAAGTAGAGGACGTCTAACTTGTTTTTGCAGGGCTTGCTGTGATGTGATATGGTCAAGACATGATATGATATAATTTGTTGTATGAGATGATCATGTTTTGTAACCGAGTTATCGACAACTGGCAGGAGCCATATGGTTGTCGCTTTATTGTATGCAATGCAATCGCCATGTAATTGTTTTACTTTATCACTAAGCGGTAGCAATAGTCGTATAGCAATAGTTGGCGAGACGACAACGATGCTACGATGGAGATCAAGGTGTCGCGCCGGTGACAATGGAAATCATGACGATGCTTCGGTGATGGAGATCATGAGCACAAGATGATGATGGCCATATCATGTCACATATTTTGATTGCATGTGATGTTTATCTTTTATGCATCTTATTTTGCTTAGTACGGCGGTAGAATTATAAGATGATCCCTTATTAAATTTCAAGGTATAAGTGTCCTCCCTGAGTATGCACCGTTGCTACAGTTCGTCGTGTCGAGACAGCACGTGATGATTGGGTGTGATAAGCTCTACATTCACATACAACAGGTGCAAGCCAGTTTTGCACACGCAGAATACTCGGGTTAAACTTGACGAGCCTAGCATATGCAGATATGGCCTCGAAACACTGAGACCGAAAGGTCGAACGTGAATCATATAGTAGATATGATCAACATAGTGATGTTCACCATTGAAAGCTACTCCATCTCACGTGATGATCGGACATGGTTTAGTTGATTTGGATCACGTGATCATTTAGATGACTAGAGGGATGTCTATCTAGTGGGAGTTCTTAAGTAATATGATTAATTGAACCTTAATTTATCATGAACTTAGTCCTGATAGTATTTGCATATCTATGTTGTAGATCAATAGCTCGCGTATAGCTCCCCTGTTTTATTTTTGATATGTTCCTAGAGAAAACTAAGTTGAAAGATGATAGTAGCAATGATGCGGACTAGGTCCGTGATCTGAGGATTATCCTCATTGCTGCACAGAAGAATTATGTCCTTAATGCACCGCTAGGTGACAGACCTATTGCAGGAGTATAGGTAAACGTTATGAATGTTTGGCAAGCTCGATATGATGACTACTTGATAGTTTAGTGCACCATGCTTTACGGCTTAAAACTGGGACTTCAAAAACGTTTTGAACGTCATGGAGCATATGAGATGTTCCAAGAGTTGAAATTAGTATTTCAGACTCATGTCCGTGTCGAGAGTTATGAGACCTCTGACAGTACTTTGCCTACAAGATGGAGGAGAATAGCTCAACCAGTGAGCATGTGCTCAGATTGTCTGGGTACTACAATAGCTTGAATCAAGTGGGAGTTAATCTTCTAGATAATATAGTGATTGATAGTGTTCTCTAGTCACTATCACCAAGCTACTAGAACTCCGTGATGAACTATAATATGCAAGGGATGACGAAAACGATTCCTGAGCTCTTCGCGATGCTGAAATCGGTGAAGGTAGAAATCAAGAAAAAACATCAAGTGTTGATGGTTAAAAAGACCACTAGTTTCAAGTAAAAGGGCAAAGGAAAAGAAAGGGATCTTCAAGAAGAATGGCAAGCAAGTTGCCACTCCCATGAAGAAACCCAAAGCTAGACCTAAGCCTGAAACTGAGTGCTTCTACTGCAAAGGAAATGGTCACTGGAAGTGGAACTACCCTAGATACTTGGTGGATAAAAAGGATGGCAAGGTGAACAAAGCTATATTTGATATACATGTTATTGATGTGTACTTTACTAGTGTTTATAGCAACCCCTCAGTATTTGATACTGGTTCAGTTGCTAAGAGTAGTAACTCGAAACGAGAGTTGCAAAATAAACAAGACTAGTTAAGGGCGAGGTGATGATGTGAGTTGGAAGTGATTCCAAGGTTGATAAGATCACCATCGCACACTCCCTTTACCTTCGGGATTAGTGTTAAACCTAAAAATAAATGTTATTTGGTGTTTGCGTTGAGCATGAATATGATTGGATCATGTTCATTGCAATACGGTTATTCATTTATCAAAGAATAATTGTTGTTCTGCTTACATGAATAAAACCTTCTATGGTCATACACTTAATATAAATGGTTTATTGAATCTCGATCGTAGTGATACACATATTCATACTATTGAAGCCAAAAGATGCAAAGTTAATAATGAAAGTGCAACTTATTTGTGGCACTGCGGTTTAGGTCATATTGGTGTAAAGCGCGTGAAGAAACTCCATGCTGATGGGCTTTTGGAATCACTTGATGCTTGCGAACCATGCCTCATGGGCAAGATGACTAAGACTAGGTTCTCCGGAACAATGGAGTGAGCAACTGACTTATTGGAAATAATACATACTGATGTATGCGGTTCGATGAGTGTTGAGGTGTTGGGGAATGCAGTAATTTCAAAAAAATTCCTACGATCACGCAAGATCTATGTGATGCATAGCAACGAGCGGGAGAGTGTTGTCCACGTACCCTCGTAGACCGTAAGCGGAAGCGTCTAGTGATGCGGTTGATGTAGATGAACGTCTTCGCGATCCAACCGATCAAGTACTGAAAGCACGGCACCTCTGCGATCTGCACACGTTCAGCTCGGTGACGTCCCTCGAACTCTAGATCCACCTGAGGCCGAGGGAGAGTTTCGTCAGCACGACGGCGTGTTGACGGTGTTGATGAAGTTACCGATGCAGGGCTTCGCCTAAGCTACAACGATATGACCGAGGTGGAATTCTGTGGAGGGGGGCACCGCACACGGCTAAAACAATTGTCAACTTGTGTGTTCTAGGGTACCCCCTCCCCACATATATAAAGGAGGGAGGGGAGGCCGGCCGGCCCTCCTTGGCACGCCCCCAAGAGGGGAATCCTACTAGGACTCCAAGTCCTAGTAGGCTTCCACCTAAAGGGAGAGAGGGGGAAGGAAGGAGAGGGAGAGGGGGAAGGAAAGGGGTGCGCCGCCCCCTTCCTAGTCCAATTCGGACTCAAGGGGGAGGGGGCGCGCGCCTGCCCTGGCCGCCCCTCTCTCTCTCCACTAAGGCCCATCGAGGCCCATTAGTTCCCCGGGGGGTTCCGATAACCCTCCGGCACTCCGGTTTTATTCGAAACTTCTCCGAAACACTTCCGTTGTCCGAATATAGCCGTCCAATATATCAATCTTTATGTCTCGACCATTTCGAGACTCCTCATCATGTCCGTGATCACATACGGGACTCCGAACTACCTTCGGTACATCAAAACACATAAACTCATAATACCGACCGTCATCGAACTTTAAGCGTGCGGACCCTACGGGTTCGAGAACTATGTAGACATGACCGAGACACGTCTCCGGTCAATAACCAATAGCGGAACCTGGATGCTCATATTGGTTCCTACATATTCTACGAAGATCTTTATCGGTCAAACCGCATAACAACATACGTTGTTCCCTTTGCCATCGGTATGTTACTTGCCCGAGATTTGACCATCGGTATCTCAATACCTAGTTCAATATCATTACCGGCAAGTCTCTTTACTCGTTCCGTAATGCATCATTCCGTAACTAACTTATTAGTCACATTGCTTGCAAGGCTTATAGTGATGTGCATTACCGAGAGGGCCCAGAGATACCTCTCCGACAATAGGAGTGACAAATCCTAATCTCGATCTATGCCAACTCAACAAACACCATCGGAGACACCTATAGAGCATCTTTATAGTCACCCAGTTATGTTGTGACGTTTGATAGCACACAAAGTGTTCCTTCGGTATTCGGGAGTTGCATAATCTCATAGTTATAGGAACATGTTTAAGTCATGAAGAAAGCAATGGCAACAAACTAAACGATCATCGTGCTAAGCTAACGGATGGGTCAAGTCAATCACATCATTCTCTAATGATGTGATCCCGTTCATCAAATGACAACTCATGTCTATGGCTAGGAAACTTAACCATCTTTGATTAACGAGCTAGTCAAGTAGAGGCATACTAGTGACACTCTGTTTGTCTATGTATTCACACATGTACTAAGTTTCCGGTTAATACAATTCTAGCGTGAATAATAAACATTTATCATGATATAAGGAAATATAAATAACAACTTTATTATTGCCTCTAGGGCTTATTTCCTTCAGTCTCCCACTTGCACTAGAGTTAATAATCTAGATTACACAGTAATGATTCTAACACCCATGGAGTCTTGGTGCTGATCATGTTTTGCTCGTGAGAGAGGCTTAGTCAACGGGTCTGCAATATTCAGATCCGTATGTATCTTGGAAATCTCTATGTGTCCCTCCTTGACTTGATCGCAGATGGAATTGAAGCGTCTCTTGATGTGCTTGGTTCTCTTGTGAAATCTGGATTCCTTTGCCATGGCAATTGCACCAGTATTGTCACAAAAGATTTTCATTGGACCCGATGCACTAGGTATGACACCTAGATCGGATATGAACTCCTTCATCCAGACTCCTTCATTTACTGCTTCCGAAGCAGCTATGTACTCCGCTTCACACGTAGATCCCGCCACGCCGCTTTGCTTAGAACTACACCAACTTACAGCTCCACCGTTCAATATAAATATGTATCCGGTTTGTGACCTAGAGTCATCCGGATTAGTGCCAAAGCTTGCATCAACGTAACCATTTACGACGAGCTCTTTGTCACCTCCATAAACGAGAAACATATCCTTAATACTTTTCAGGTATTTCAGGATATTCTTGACCGTTGTCCAGTGATCCACTCCTGGATTACTTTGGTACCTCCCTGCTAAACTAATAGCAAGGCACACATCAGGTCTGGTACACAGTATTGCATACATGATAGAGCCTATGGCTGAAGCATAGGGAACAACTTTCATTTTCTCTCTATCTTCTGTAGTGGTCGGGCATTGAGTCTGACTCAACTTCACACCTTGTAACACAGGCAAGAACCCTTTCTTTGCTTGATCCATTTTGAACTTCTTCAAAACTTTATCAAGGTATGTGCTTTATGAAAGTCCAATTAGGCATCTTGATCTATCTCTATAGATCTTGATGCCCAATATATAAGTAGCTTCACCGAGGTCTTTCATTGAAAAACTCTTGTTCAAGTATCCTTTTATGGTATCCAGAAATTCTATATCATTTCCAATCAACAATATGTCATCCACATATAATATTAGAAATGCTACAGAGCTCCCATTCACTTTCTTGTAAATACAGGCTTCTCCAAAAGTCTATATAAAACCATATGCTTTGATCACACTATCAAAGCGTATATTCCAACTCCGAGAGGCTTGCACCAGTCCATAAATGGATCGCTGGAGCTTGCACACTTTGTTAGCACCTTTTGGATCGACAAAACCTTCTGGTTGCATCATATACAACTCTTCTTTGAGATATCCATTAAGGAATGCAATTTTGACATCCATTTGCCAAATTTCATAATCATAAAATGCGGCAATTGCTAACTTGATTCAGACGGACTTAAGCATCGCTACGGGTGAGAAGGTCTCATCGTAGTCAACTCCTTGAACTTGTCGAAAACCTTTCGCAACAAGTCGAGCTTTGTAGACAGTAACATTACCGCCAACGTCAGTCTTCTTCTTGAAGATCCATTTATTCTCTATGGCTTGTTGATCATCGGGCAAGTCAACCAAAGTCCACACTTTGTTCTCATACATGGATCCCATCTCAGATTTCATGGCCTCAAGCCATTTTGCGGAATCTGGGCTCATCATCGCTTCCTCATAGTTCGTAGGTTCATCATGGTCAAGTAACATGACCTCCAGAACAGGATTACCATACCACTCTGGTGCGGATCTTACTCTGGTTGACCTACGAGGTTCGTTAATAACTTGATCAGAAGTTTTATGATCATCATCATTAGCTTCCTCACTTACTAGTGTAGGAATCACTGGAACTAATTTCTGTGATGAACTTCTTTCCAATAAGGGAGTAGGTACAATTACCTCATCAAGTTCTACTTTCCTCCCACTCACTTCTTTCGAGAGAAACTCCTCTAGAAAGGATCCATTCTTAGCAACAAATATCTTGCCTTCAGATCTCTGATAGAAGGTGAACCCAACAGTCTCCTTTGGGTATCCTAAGAAGACACATTTCTCCGATTTGGGTTCGAGCTTATCAGGTTGAAGCTTTTTCACATAATCATCGCAGCCCCAAACTTTAAGAAACGACAACTTGGGTTTCTTGCCAAACCACAGTTCATAAGGTGTCGTCTCGATGGATCTAGATGGTGCCCTATTTAACGTGAATGCAGCCGTCTCTAAAGCATAACCCCAAAACGATAGCGGTAAATCAGTGAGAGACATCATAGATCGCACCATATCAAGTAAAGTATGATTACGATGTTCGGACACACCATTATGCTGTGGTGTTCTAGGTGGCGTGAGTTGCGAAACTATTCCGCATTGTTTCAAATGAAGGCCAAACTCGTAACTCAAATATTCTCCTCCACGATCAGATCGTAGAAACTTTATTTTCTTGTTACGATGACTTTCCACTTCACTCTGAAATTCTTTGAACTTTTCAAATGTTTCAGACTTATGTTTCATCAAGTAGATATACCCATATCTGCTCAAATCATCTGTGAAGGTAAGAAAATAACGATACCCGCCGCGAGCCTCGTGAAGGAAATATGCCCTAGAGGCAATAATAAAGTTGTTATTTATATTTCCTTATATCATGATAAATGTTTATTATTCACGCTAGAATTATATTAACCGTAAACTTAGTACATGTGTGAATACATAGACAAACAAAGTGTCACTAGTATGCCCCTACTTGACTAGCTTGTTAATCAAAGATGGTTAAGTTTCCTAGCCATAGACACCATTTAAATCTATCACGTTAAATAGGGCACCATTTAAATCCGTTTGCTTTAGAGACGGATTTACCGCTATCGTTTTGGGGTTATGCTTTAGAGACGGCTGCATTCACGTTAAACAGGGCACCATTTAAATCCATTGAGATGACACCGTATGAACTGAGGTTTGGCAAGAAAACTAAGCTGTCATTTCTTAAAGTTTGGGGTTGTGATGCTTATGTGAAAAAGCTTCAGCCTGATAAGCTCGAACCCAAATCGGAGAAATGTAGGGGAACGTAGTAATTTTGAAAAATTTCCTACGCACACGCAAGATCATGGTGATGCATAGCAACAAGAGGGGAGAGTGTTGTCTACGTATCCTCATAGACCGAAAGCAGAAGCGTTATGACAACGCGGTTGATGTAGTCATACGTCTTCACGATCGACCAATCCTAGTACCGAACGTACGACACCTTCGTGATCTGCACACGTTCAGCTCGGTGACGTCCCACGAACTCACGATCCAGTAGAGCTTCGAGGGAGAGCTTCGTCAGCACGACGACGTGATAATGGTGATGATGAAGCTACCGGCGCAGGGCTTCGCCTAAGCACTACGACAATATGACCGAGGTGGATTATGGTGGAGGGGGGCACCGCACACGGCTAAGAGATCAATGATCAACTTGTGTGTCTCTGGGGTGCCCCCCTCCCCCGTATATAAAGGAGTGGAGGAGGGGGAGGGCCGGCCCTCTACTATGGCACGCCCTGGGGAGTCCTACTCCCATCGGGAGTAGGATTCCCCCCTTTCCAAGTAGTAGGAGTAGGAGAGAAGGAAGGGGAAGAGAGAAGAGAAGGAAGGAGGGGGTGCCGCCCCTCCCCCTAGTCCAATTCGGACTAGGCCTTGGGGGGCGTGCGGCCTGCCCTAGGCAGCCCCTCTCTCTCCCCTAAAGCCCAATAAGGCCCATATACTCCCCGGCGAATTCCCGTAACTCTCCGGTACTCCGATAAATACCCGAACCACTCAGAACCTTTCCGATGTATGAATATAGCCTTCCAATATATCGATCTTTACGTCTCGAACATTTCGAGACTCCTCGTCATGTCCCTGATCTCATCCGGGACTCCGAACAACCTTCGGTACATCAAAACACATAAACTCATAATACCGATTGTCACCGAATGTTAAGCGTGCGGACCCTAAGGGTTCAAAAACTATGTATAAATGACCGAGACTCATCTCCGGTCAATAACCAACAGCGGAACCTGGATGCTCATATTGGCTCCTACATATTCTACGAAGATCTTTATTGGTCAAACCGCATAACAACATATGTTGTTCCCTTTGTCATCGGTATGTTACTTGCCCGAGATTCGATCGTCGGTATCTCAATACCTAGTTCAATCTCGTTACCGGAAAGTCTCTTTACTCGTTCCGTAATGCATCATCCCGCAACTAACTCATTAGTCACATTGCTTGCAAGGCTTATAGTGATGTGCATTACCGAGATGGCCCAGAGATACCTCTCCGACAATCGGAGTGACAAATCCTAATCTCGATCTATGCCAACTCAACAAGTACCATTGGAGACACCTGTAGAGCACCTTTATAATCACCCAATTACGTTGTGACGTTTGGTAGCACACAAAGTGTTCCTCCGGTATCCGGGAGTTGCATAATCTCATAGTCATAGGAACATGTATAAGTCATGAAGAAAGCAATAACAACATACTAAATGATCAAGTGCTAAGTTAACGGAATGGGTCAAGTCAATCACATCATTCTCTAATGATGTGATCCCGTTAATCAAATGACAACTCTTGTCTATGGCTAGAAAATTTAACCATCTTTGATTCAACGAGCTAGTCAAGTAGAGGCATACTAGTGACACTTTGTTTGTCTATGTATTCACACATGTACTAAGTCTCCGGTTAATACAATTCTAGCATGAATAATAAACATTTATCATGATATAAGGAAATATAAATAACAACTTTATTATTGCCTCTAGGGCATATTTCCTTCAGTCTCCCACTTGCACTAGAGTCAATTATCTAGTTCACATCGCCATGTGATTTAACACGAATAGTTCACATCACCATGTGATTAATATCCATAGTTCACATCGCCATGTGGCCAACACTCAGAGGGTTTACTAGAGTCAGTAATCTAGTTCACATCGCCATGTGATAAACACCCAAAGAGTACTAAGGTGTGATCATGTTTTGCTTGTGAGAGAAGTTTAGTCAATGGGTCTGCCAAATTCAGATCCGTATGTATTTTTGCAAATTTCTATGTCTACAATGCTCTGCACGGAGCTACTTTAGCTAATTGCTCCCACTTTCAATATGTATCCAGATTAAGACTTAGAGTCATCTAGATCAGTGTCAAAACTTGCATCGACGTAACCCTTTACGATGAACCTTTTGTCACCTCCATAATCGAGAAACATATCCTTATTCCACTAAGGATAATTTTGACCGCTGTTCAGTGATCTACTCCTAGATCACTATTGTACTCCCTTGCCAAACTCAGTGTAGGGTATACAATAGAACTGGTACACGGCGTGGAATACTTTATAGAACCTATGGCTGAGGCATAGGGAATGACTTTCATTCTCTTTCTATCTTCTGCCGTGGTCGGGCTTTGAGTCTTACTCAATTTCACACCTTGTGACACAGGCAAGAACTCTTTCTTTGACTGTTCCATCTTGAACTACTTCTAAATCTTGTCAAGGTATGTACTCATTGAAAAAACTTATCAAGCGTCTTGATCTATCTCTATAGATCTTGATGCTCAATATGTAAGCAGCTTCACCAAGGTCTTTCTTTGAAAAACTCCTTTCAAATACTCCTTTATGCTTTCCAGAAAATTCTACATTATTTCCGATCAACAATATGTCATTCACATATATTTATCAGAAATGCTGTAGTGCTCCCACTCACTTTGTTGTAAATACAGGCTTCACCGCAAGTCTGTATAAAACTATATGCTTTGATCAACTCATCAAAGAGTATATTCCAACTCCGAGATGCTTGCACCAGTCCATAGATGGATCGCTGGAGCTTGCACATTTTGTTAGCACCTTTAGGATCGACAAAACCTTCTGGTTGCATCATATACAACTCTTCTTTAAGAAATCCATTAAGGAATGTAGTTTTGACATCCATTTGCCAGATTTCATAAAATGTGGCAATTTGCTAACATGATTCAGACAGACTTAAGCATCGCTATGAGTGAGAAAATCTCATCGTAGTCAACACCTTGAACTTTGTCAAAACCTTTTTCGACAAGTCTAGCTTTGTAGATAGTAACACTACCATCAGCGTCTGTCTTCCTCTTGAAGATCCATTTATTCTCAATGACTTGCCGATCATCGGGCAATTCCACGAAAGTCCATACTTTGTTTTCATACATGGATCCTATCTTAGATTTCATGGCCTTAAACATTTTGCGGAATCTGGGCTCACCATCGCTTCCTCATAGTTTGTAGGTTCGTCATGGTCAAGTAACATGACCTCCAGAACAGGATTACCGTACCACTCTGGTGTGGATCTTACTCTGGTTGACCTACGAGGTTCAGTAGTAACTTGATCTGAAGCTACATAATCATCATCATTAGCTTCCTCACTAATTGGTGTAGGAGTCACAGGAACAGATTTCTGTGATGAACTACTTTCCAATAAGGGAGTGATGACCCACAAGTATAGGGGATCTATCGTAGTCCTTTCGATAAGTAAGAGTGTCGAACCCAACGAGGAGCAGAAGGAAATGATAAGAGGTTTTCAGCAAGGTATTCTCTGCAAGCACTGAAATTATAGGTAACAGGTAGTTTTGTGATAAGATAATTTATAATGAGCAACAAGTAACAAAAGTAAATAAAGTGCAGCAAGGTGGCCCAATCCTTTTTGTAGCAAAGGACAAGCCTGGACAAACTCTTATATGGAGAAAAGCGCTCCCGAGGACACATGGGAATTATCATCAAGCTAGTTTTCATCACGTTCATATGATTCACGTTCGGTACTTTGATAATTTGATATGTGGGTGGACCGGTGCTTGGGTGCTGCCAGTACTTGGACAAGTATCCCACTTATGATTAACTCCTATTGCAAGCATCCGCAACTACAAAAGAAGTATTAAGGTAAACCTAACCATAGCATGAAACATATGGATCCAAATCAGCCCCTTACGAAGCAACACATAAACTAGGGTTTAAGCTTTTGTCACTCTAGCAACCCATCATCTACTTATTACTTCCCAATGCCTTCCTCTAGGCCCAAATAACGGTGAAGTGTCATGTAGTAGACGTTCACATGACACCACTAGAGGAGAGACAACATACATCTCATCAAAATATCGAACGAATACCAAATTCACATGACTACTAATAGCAAGACTTCTCCCATGTCCTCAGGAACAAACGTAGCTACTCACAAAGCACATTCATGTTCTTCCACCAAATAAACCAACTAGCATCAACCACAAGGAGTAATCAACACTACTAGCAACCTACAGGTACCAATCCCAGACTTAGAGACAAGAATTGGATACAAGAGAGGAACTAGGGTTTGAGAGGAGATGGTGCCGGTGAAGATGTTGATGGAGATTGGCCCCCTCCCGATGAGAGGAGCGTTGGTGATGACGATGGCGATGATTTCCCCCTCCCGGAGGGAAGTGTCCCCGGCAAAACAGCTCCGCCGGAGCCCTAGATTGGTTCCGCCAAGGTTCCGCCTCGTGGCGGCGGAGTCTCGTCCCGAAAGCTTGCTTATGATTTTTTCTCAGAGGAAAGACTTCATATAGCAGAAGATGGGCACCAGAGAGCCAACAGGGGGCCCACGAGGCAGGGGGCGTGCCCAGGGGGTAGGGCGTGCCCCCACCCTCGTGCCCAGGGTGTGGGTCCCCTCTGGTATTTTCTTCGCTCAGTATATTTTACTATTTCCAGAAATAACTTTCGTGGAGTTTCAGGACTTTTGGAGTTGTGCAGAATAGGTCTCTAATATTTGCTCCTTGTCCAGCCCAGAATTCCAGCTGCCAGCATTCTCCCTCTTCATGTAAACTTTGTAAAATAAGAGTGAATAGGCATAAGTATTGTGACATAATGTGTAATAACAGCCCATAATGCAGTAAACATCAATATAAAATCATGATGCAAAATGGACGTATCAGGGAGCAGGTACAATTACCTCGTCAAGTTCTACTTTCCTCCCACTCACTTCTTTCGAGCGAAACTCCTTCTCTAGGAAGGATCCATTCTTAGCAACGAGTGTATTGGCTTTGGATCTGTGATAGAAGGTGTACCCACATGTTTAGAGATAGAGGTGTCGATAAAATAAAATACAGACATGAGAGCATCATGATCATTCTTGTAACAACAACATATATATATATATTGTCATATGATTTATTATGCTCAAGTAATAATCTATTCACAATGTCAAGTATGAATCAGAAACTTTATTGAGAACTAACAAACTATAGTCTCAGTCATTGAGGCAATTGCAATTTATCATAACATCAGAAAGAGTCTATGTAAGAGCTTTTCAGCAAGTTCACATACTCAACTATCATTTAATCTTTCACAATTGCTAACACTCACGCAATACTTATGGTTACAGAGTTTTAATCGGACACAGAGAAAGATAGGGGCTTATAGTTTCGCCTCCCAACCTTTTACCTCAAGGGTAATGTCAACAGTAATAGTTAATGCAAACTTACATCGAATTGG